>NC_137132.1:16535583-16773083 GCF_949319135.1 Squalius cephalus | reverse complement strand
AAGTAATCAGTTGTGTATTTCCTGGACACATTTTTCTCTATTCCCATTTATGTAATCAGCTATTTATCAGAATGTGATTATTTTGGCTCTCTCTCAAGGCTGCTGTTCTTTGTCTGAAAGCACAATAACTTGCTGTGCTGATTGGTGTTTGTAGTGAGTTATCGGCGAGCACCAAGCCAGAGTAAACCAAACAAAGCAAGCCGGTGCCTCGCCAGAATCAATCTTTCGTCTACAGAAGATGCACAAAAGGATTTCTGCTTTAATCATTTGAAGTATAGGGGAGACCCAGAGTGCAACCTTCGAGGAGAGTTCATACAATCTC
Organism: Squalius cephalus; assembly: GCF_949319135.1. Classification (NCBI taxonomy): domain Eukaryota; kingdom Metazoa; phylum Chordata; class Actinopteri; order Cypriniformes; family Leuciscidae; genus Squalius; species Squalius cephalus. The sequence goes on along the minus strand of NC_137132.1, from coordinate 16,772,761 downwards.
AGAAAACCTCACAATAATTGTCTTCCATGCTCCAACATGCCCGCCAATGAGGCCTGCCAACGGTGCCAGCCATGTCCCATCTGCAGTTAAGCATTGTGGGTACAGCATCGGCCCAGAGCAGAGAGTGCTTTTTCAACAGGAGAGGAGGAGATGAGTCTTTTTGGCCAAAGCCCACCCTGCCAAACTTTCCGTCCAGATGTGAGCACAGCGGCAGAGCGGATTAAAGTCAGTCTGTGTCTAAGAGGTGTAGAAGAAGCGAACGTTTCGGCAATCTAAATGGAAATCATGCCATCTGTTTGGAACTGATCCTCGTGACTCAGGCCGAATCTGTATGCCACAAGCTGACTCAATGCACTGATCCATAACATAGAGGGACTGAAAAAGTTAAGTAATTTTTTAAGATGATTATGATTGACAAAAACAACACTGTCAATTTATAACCCTGATGTTGTAAAAGTAATTAATTTACTAATTTAGATTAAAAGCAGTTCAGCATGAACTCGCTGATTGTCCAGGACTCCCATGAATGCTCCCATTTTAATCAATGAATGAAATTCTCAATAAATCTTGCTGTATTGGCTACAGTGGGAGCATTCCAGTTTTGTTGACTTGCTTGCAGGACATTTTTGGGTGCTACAATGCAAAAGAGCAGCCCAAAATCTAGCAAACTTAAAAATAATTCAAAATTTCAAGTCACATTTCCTCGGTGCTCATTTTTCTGTTGTACCGCGAACAAAAGTGAAAACATGCACCGATAGATCAGGCTTAAATGCACTCAAATTGGCTCAACGTTTCAACAGCATTAGTGCACTCAACAGACATGTCTATGATTAGTTACAATTGTCAGCTGCTTCAAAACGAGTTGTAACTAGATGCATCAGGAATAGACCTACATGAAATGTCTATCATCACTTTTCTGAAATCGCAATTTTTCACATACTTTTTTTTTTTTGACTATTTGTGAAGCCTATCGGTTATTTGCCTTTCGATCTGGGGCGTTTCCTCTGAGGATGCATGAGAGTCAGTACCTCCTCAAAAAGCTGAATGAAAAACTCCACAGTACAAAAATAAAACAATGCATATATTATGAAATATGCCATTAAATGAAATGTATCCCGTAATTTACTCACCCTCAAGGTGTACATGACTTTCTTCTTTCAGCCAAACACTATCAGAGTTATATTTAAAATATATATATATAATGAGAGCTTTATAATGAGAGTGAATGGTACTATTTTGTTTGAAGCCCAAAAAGTGCATCCATCCATCATAAAAGTGCTCCACACGGCTCCAGGGTGTTAATAAAGGCCTTCTGAAGCGAAGCGATGCATTTTTGTAAGAAAAATATCCATATTTATACAAAACACCGGTCACGAATTAGAAGACTAAAATGAGAATTTTTACAGAGAAATGTCGGATGAGCTTCAGTTTGTTGCCAAGCCCTATTTGAACCGTGAAAGGCATCTACTCTCACCTAAGGTTATGGTACTCCTACGCCGGGTCAGAGTTCAATCTTTGGCCGGAACTCGACTAGTGTATGGCCTTAACCTGAAACCAGTGATCATAGCTATAAATATGGATCTTTTTCTAACAAAAACGCAGCGCTTCGCTTCAAAAGGCCTGGATGCACTTTTTTGGGCTTCAAAAAAATGGTACCATTCACTCCCATTATAAAGCTTTGAAGAGCAAGGATATTTTTTAATATTACTCCAATTGTGTTTGGCTGAAAGAAGAAAGTCATTTACACCTAGGATGGCTTGTGGGTGAGTAAAGTATAGGATAATTTTAATTTTGGGGTGAACTAACACTTTAAAAAGTGTATAAATCACTTTTCTAAAGTGACACTGTCCAACAATGACACCACTGGTTAAGATTAAAAGGTTAGTTCACCCAAAAATGTAAATTTTGTCATTAACTACTCACCCTCATGTCGTTCCAAACCTGTAAGACTTTCGTTCATATTCTGAACGCAAATGAAGATCTTTTTGATGAAATCTGCAAGTTTTCTATCCCTCCATAGACAGCTACGCAACAAACTTTGACGCTTCAAAGAGTTCATAAAGAGATCGTGAAACTAATCCATATGAATTGTGAGGTTTAGTCTAAATTTTCTGAAGAGAAATCAGTTTATATGATGACCAGATTGAATTTGGCATTTTATTCACATATTTAACATTGATCAGCGAACATATACAGAAGCTCAACTGAACCAGCTTGACGCCCGAGAACAAACCTCTTGTGGAAGCTCAAACGAACATGCTTGAGCTTTTGTTTGCCACAACTGATTTTAATAAATAGAACAATAATTACATTGTTAATGTAAAAATACAAAATAGAACTGTTTTGGTTGTTGTTTTCTGGATAGTGTAAGTTATGTTTATTTATTCATCCTAAAAATGTGGCAACATTTAGTGTAACAGGAACATACATTTATTTTATAAAAAAATAAAAAACAATTGTGAGAACTTTGGCTCCTCATTTCAGAACACCACTGTACACCACTGCATTTGATGGCAGAAACGTAAATTACATAAAAACTCTGTTGGCCAGAGTGAATAGAACAGATTGAGTAATGCAGATAAATGAGCCTTTTCTGGGTCTAATATCGCTAACTACATTATTGTTTTTAACGTTTAGTTTAGAGGGTGAATGTAAGTATTACTTACTCTGCTCAAGCCCATGTGATAGCTGCTTTTTTCCAGCTCAAGGGACTCCAGTAGCTCTTCGACAGCCTGTAACGCAAAGAGAGACACAGACACATGTATAAAACAGTGAGACAGGCATAAAGATCTAGTGTGCCATCCACTTCAGGGCACCAAGAGGACAGTATGCTGACTGGGGAGCTCTTTCTGTCGAAAAGCTAACCCAGCTTGGGGAAACTGGGTCACAAACAACTGTCTTAATGTTTGACCTCTCTCTTCTACTCACCCATGAGTGCTTTCTTCCTGACAGGATGTCAGGCAAACAACAACAGGGCAGGGGATTAAAAAAAATCTCGGTGGACTGATGACTAATGGATAGAGTTTGAGCTAAGACCACAGGGATGTATTGAGTGCTCTCTGCAGGGGCACAGGGGCCGACTGGTGAACAGGTTCAGTGAGAGACCAGCAAAAGGCCAAGCCTCAGACTGAACAGCTGCAGATGCATCACAGGTCTAAAGGGGAATCTGCTAATGTTTGGTTACCACAGCGAGACCTCGGTAAAAAACAGCTAAACCAACATGCAAACAAAGATCGTTCTGCAGAGATGCATTTATTTGAGCCAGTAACATGTTTGTATACTAAAAAGTATAAACTACTATCTGTGGAATAGACAGATATATAATATACATAGTCTCAGTCAAAAGTATGGACATGTTTATTAATTCTTTGTTACTATTTTCCATAGTCTTTACTATAAAAATTAAATATAGATGAAACTGCATTCAAGTTACAAAAGTTAATTCAGTCAAGAGCAGTTAGTGATTTATTAGGGAGTCTTTTGTTGTTTGATAAACATTAAAAACACAGACAGCAGCAAGACTATTAGGCTGTTGTCACTTTAAAACATAGTATCAGTATATTGGATCCATGAATTGTTACACATGCATCTCAACTATTTACGCTCACTTGAGACATAACCGTTTATGTTTACTAGGATACTCGCCAAGACTGGCATTTTGACATAATTTTGTCTGAAATTGTGTTAATTTCTTTCAAGCACAAGACGACATGATAGAGAACTCAATTCAGTTATTTGTGTGCTGTCTGAGAAGCGGCTTTCTGGACACACGCTTCAGATGCGTGCGCACACAAAACTTCTCACACAGCGTGCAAGTACTGAATTGAGTTTTATTTCGTTTTATTTTGACACAGGGTGCTCACAGCCAATTGCGACAGTGCGCAAAGCTCAGCAAATTATAGCTGCGCTAAACTTTTTGCCTCTAACTCAATCACATGTGAGTGAAATTGTACAATTTACTAGCCATTAGCTAATAAATGAAAGACCTTTTTTAGTAACCTAGAGTGAAACATGGTCGCATACCCGAGTGATTTACTAACATTGTTGAGAGTTGCATACAATTATACATACAGTACACATACACATATATATACAGTGCTGTGCAAAAGTCTAAGGCATGTTAGTATTTTCACCCCCCCAAAAATGGTTTTAAGCCAGTTATTTGTATCTTTTGCTGTAGTGTGTCAGTAGGAAATATTTCCAAACATTCATTTTGCCATTAATTGTAATAATCCAGTGAGATTTTTGTATGCACAAGCAGTCAACAGGCGGTGTTCCACACTGAGATCTGATCTCACCATCATGGAGTCCATCTGGGATTACATAAAGAAACAGGAAAAAACTGAGAAACAACTAAATTCAGAAGAACTGAAGCAACGTCTCTAAGACACTTGAAGAAACTTTCCTGCAAAGCTACAGCACTGTGAAAACTTTTAGGCACTTGTGTAAAAATGCTGTAAAGTGAGGATACTTTAAAAAATAATGTCATAAATAGACTTGATTTATCAATTAACTTCTATTAACTAAATCAAATCAATATTTGGTGTGACCACCCACTGCAATTAAAACAGCTTTTGTCGAGGTACACGGTCTCAGTTTTTTCTGTTGCTTCATGTAATCCCAGATGGACTCGATGATGGTGAGATCAGATCTCCGTGTGGATCATACCGGCTGTTGTCAGTATCCTTGTGCATACAAAAAAATTCTCTGGATTATTACAATTAATGACAAAATGAACATTTGGAAATGTAAACTGATATTTCCTACTAACACACTACAGCAAATGATATAAATAACTGGCTTAAAACAGTTAAAGGGGACATGTTTGTTCATTCTTTGTTACTATTTTCCATAGTCTTTACTATATAAATTAAATAAAGATGAAACCGTATTAAAAAGTTACAAAAGTTATTTGTGTGCTGTCTGAGATGCGTGCACACACAAAACTTCTCACACAGCGTGCAAGTTCTGAATTGAGTTTTATTTCGTGTCTTTGTGTGCTTGAATGTTTAAACTGGCAAGGCTTAAAAACACCTGCAAATGATACAACATTTATGTAGCACTGGCCCAATCGGGACAGGGACCATTCCGTCAACTCTTGGTCATTGGGCAGTCGTTATTGTCGAGCCCTGCATTTATATCTAGCGCGTCAATTCTTTTTACGTGCTCTCAGAGAGAGATATATATATATATATAAACACACAGACACATACATCCACATGAAGTTGACATTAAGACATTACAGGTCTCTGAAGACTCAATAGCAGGGTCAGTGATAGGACAGGATGCCACTGATAGAGTCATCACTCTGGGAACTGATTAAACCCTTTATTGCCCTGTCACCAGAGCAGAGGCAAGATTAAGGGGGAAAAGATGTGTAATATAGCCCATTAATCAACAACACAGCTCTCTGCCCTGAGCACTGTCATAATCAATTACATGGAAGAGCAGCTCATGAAGGAGGAGCCAAACAGCACTCGGAGAAACAACACCCTCACAAACACACAAATAAAAAGGACACTCACCCTTCTCTCATCAGTTACAATGTAGTTCCGTCCATGTTTCTTCGTCAGGTGGGGAGTCAGTACATCAAAACGGCGACGGAACTCAGAAAAGACCAAATGATCGGGATAACCTTGAGGATGGAGGAGAGCCAAATGACAGGAGCGTTACAACAGAAGGACGTGTGAGATTCTAGAAAGCTACAGAGTTTGTGTAGGTTCAGCAGTGAGCAATGATGAGGCCATTGGTCAGTCACTTATCTAGAGAATGTTCTGTTTACTCAGGGCTTTGGGATGTGCCAAAACATTTTCCAATGACATTTTGTTGATTTTTCTAAAGCGCTGAACAAAATAAGTCCATGAGCATCTCCAAAAAATGGAATAAAAATAAAAAAAGACATCTAGAACACTAGGCAGTGCCTGACCACATAAGCCCTAGAAAACTTCAAAGGTCAACAAACCCTGGGAGAAAAACACGTAATTCGGAAAAGTCAAGCCTGCATGGTAAATCTGAACTTTCAAATCTTTCCTCTTTTCATAGATTTTTCTACATTCTTTTCAAAATAAAGGTCACAGATCTATAACAAGGGTCATTCACTGTCTTTATCTTGCATTTATAATGCCTGGCTTTTTAAACTCTAACCTTGGCGGTAGATACGGAGGGCGTCGAGCAGTTTGGAACCGCGGAGCTGTGCCCGGAGCAAGCCCACATCCAGCTGCATGAGGCCGTTGTCACAACTTTCTCCATGTGCCTCTATCTCCCCAGAGCGAGGTGAGGGTCCTCCTAGCACCTTCACATCCCCAGACAAAGTCTCTGCTTTAGGAAGCAGACAATGCACAAAGTGCACCCTGGACCGCCTCACTGTGTCTATCAGTGCATCCTATAAGAAAACAAACAACATTCATTAAGTTCAGAAACGCTGTTATTGTTTGACCACATTGTAATACGATTTTATGATGTGAGGACCTGTACTAATGGATCACGATTAGTGGCGGCGATATATATCGCCAAGGCCAATATATTGGTTGATATTTAGCTTTCTTTTTTTAATTACTGGCCGAGTAATTATTTCTAATTCGTAAACATTATGTGAAATAAATATACATTTAATAGCAGCATGTGTTACTTACCATTTTTAAATTAAATAGTGTGATGTGATATATCAGCTTTATATCAGCCACCCTGTACACTAAGATATTGCATCGGCCATCAAAAATATCCATATTGATCTTTTTATACATATTGTAGTGGTGGTGCTTTAATTAGCATGCTGAGTTTTAGCTCTAGGGTCTCTTGAGACCCCTGCATTCTGTTATTATCAAGCAGGTCTATAATAAGTTTCGCTCTGTCTAGCTCCTTTGAATGCACTAGTATATGGATGTAATTATCATGTTTTAAGTACTCACCACTTGTAGTTTAATCTGGATGCAGAGGGACTTCTTTTTAACAGCGGCCACACCAGTTGTGAAGGTCTTCCTCATGCTTGTGGCCCTGCGCAAGGCCAGCTGTGATCCGCCCTCAAGCCCAGCAATAGAACCTGACAAAACTGTGGCTCCTCCTGAACGCCCCATAAACAAGCTACTGATATTCTTCCTGCAGAGGAAGAACCAGAGTATACACAGGATGAGCTTGATCATTTAACGCCTCCATGTTTGTTTGTTTTTCCAATTTGTTTTATTTAAAAAAAACAATGAAGAAATATATTGCTATTGGTATACTATTGTACTGTATAAAAAAATGAGTATAATAATATTAAGAATTTACAGAATAACAATAAAAATACAATACTAATTTATGGCTGTTAAACCTAAACCATACATTAACATTAAACCGTAGAGCTTTCATTTTAGTGGGAAAATGCTAGAAGACATCAAAGCCTCAGATTTATCACTGACTTATAAATATTTCACATTACAAACTCACAGCGCTTGCAGAGGTGGAGTACATGTATGTAACAACAGGCTAATATTAGTAGATATTTATTTATCAGGGTCTTACTTCTGAGAGTCCTGCAGTAAAATGGCCGCATTCTGAGAGGCAGGGTTCTGTTTGGCATGGCTCAACCATCCCCGAGCATCATACTCCACCCAGTCAGTCCCATGGCTGTGACCCAACAGGAAGTGATGTACCTTCTCGCTCTTTAGCAACAAGGCAGGGCCTGAGAGATGAGTCGAGCACATGAGGTTGCATAAACTTTGCATACATAAACGTACAGAAGTAATGGTATGTTTGTGGTTGGGCATGTGAGAGGTGTATTGTGTTCTGACCTTTGGTCTCTCCATCCACAAGGCTGTAATAACTGAAGAGTCTTTCCAGCAGAGTTTCCTCCGAGCCCCCGGGCTGCATAGCTTCTTCCTCCATCAGCCACAGCAGGCCTCTCGCCTCATCTGTCCTGGCCAGTGTCCGTACCTGAACCACATGGACACAGACGAACATGCAAGAACACTTTGTTAGACTCAAACTGTAGACTGGGGTCTGTATATAAACTGGGGATGAACCCGATTTAAATCCCGGACGAGCCCCCAATTTAGGTTATGAGCACAATTTCGGGCCAGGGTGTAAATCATTTTCAATGTTTAACCCTGTTAAAGCCTGACAAATAGTCGGAAAAATGTTTTGAAATGGAACAGTATTCAACCTTTAGACAACATGAGTATTTTTGTTGAGTATTATATTTGATACATCAGTCTTCTATGGCTCATATAGTATGATATAGTGAGTGAGAATATGGAGCTCATTCTGGGGGAGAAAAAAAAAACACCTCAATTTTATTTAGAGGCCCAAATTGAGCAAAAATATGCAATTTGGTGCAGTTGAAATTCTGATGGCTTGTAATGTAAATCAATTTATAACAGTATAGCAGACTACTTTCATAAAATTAAAAAAATATCAGTTGTCGCTCTATATCTGCCAATAATATGTCTTAGTAAGATGATATTTAAATGCTTTGTTTTATGATCAAAGCTTTGTCGTTTTAATTGGGGGGGGGGGGGGCAGAACATATAATGCAATGCAATACAATGATGATTGAGAGAGAAAATGTACGTTAAAAAAAATTACATTCCTCAAATCTCTGTTGTTTTTGATGCATTTTAACCTTTTTTGTTGTTCTTGTAAAAAAAGTATGTATGGATAATCAAGTACACCTAAGTTGCTTCCAGTAAGTGTTCATCTCGAAATATTACTAACAATACAAAAGTCATTCTTACGTTTACTTTATAAAAAAGCAATATAGATTTCATAGCAGTGTACCACAAACTGAAGGGCAACATTTTTAAAATGTTACTAAAACTAAACGATCGATCAGACAAGAGAAGGCATGTAACATATTATTTTGATCAAGTTGATCATTTATAGGCCTTAGAAATTTGTGTTTCAAATATGATACAGCAGGCTTTATCAATGGAATAGAGAAACTTTGTCAATGTGCATGCAAGCATGCATACATAAACACACTTATGCACACACACAATATACAAACAGCATTAACACATTTAAAAAGCACCTTCAAACCTTATGAAAACACTACCAACTCATTCTTGTCACCACTCTTGGCAAGGTTACGCCACATTTTTGAAGATTCTTTGCCAATGACATTGTTCAAATGAGTCCCAATTATGCACATGCTCAATCTCTCTCAAGAACTTTGTTTACTCACAATTCAAGCCCCTTTCATTCATCAAGGCTGTGCATTGTTTCATTTACTTTTCATTTCATATTTCAATAATGACCTTAAACACAACATTAGTCATTACATGAAAGCAATTACAATCCTTTATACAATAAGAGAGAGGAGGAGAAAACGAGGGGGAAAAAGATGAGCTATTAGTCTTGGGCTCCTCATTAAAGGCTTGTATTAAGTAAGAGCTCCAGGGCAGTCACGCAGGCATTTTTAAACCTTACACTCTGCCTGTCTACTTAAGCAATTAATACCAGTAATGGCTTCTCTCTTGTTCTGCATTACCGCACTGACACTTTGCAGGCTGCCGAATAACTGCGGATGAAACCAGCACAAAAAAGAAATTACGTAGGCTTATGAATATACTCCGAATATGTCTTTGAATATTACTTTTCACACTGATGAGACTGTCCTTACTATGCCTCAGTACTATTTCCATCAGGCACAGACTGGCTAATTAACTCTTCAGGGTTGTTTTAACGAGCGCTTTCACTTTACTTAATTGCTAAAGTGCTCAATTGACAATTTATGAATTTCTTTAACTTTATTAAATTTAAAAAGTTTAAAAGGAAAGATTATATGACTGCACAGGCATGTGTTTGAGTATCTTCTTCAAGTCGCAAAGCTGTAATCGGTGAACACAACCACTGGGGGCACTCAAAACACTTTATAGTGGTACGCAAAGCAGCTTTTCAGAGAAATAAATCACACGCTCATTTGATCTCCATTTGTAAGTCTTTGCAAACGGTCATGCATCACTGAACCATTCTAATCTAAAACCCTTTTTTTAATCTGAGGATGCCTCTACATATCTATTAATTCAATCTTTTAAGTAAAGATGTTTACCTGAGACACTAATGGAAATTGGTTTCTGCAATTTCTAGAAAATGACTAAATAAAATGTCCTATACTGTGTAGTGTTTAGTATAAAGCTGCCAGTGCTGAGAAAAGTAACGGTACCATGACCACACTACTCTCATACAGGTTCGGTCAAGAATACACACTACAATTAATATACATTACTGTCAATTTACAGTCAAAGTCCATTTAATGCAAAATAGTAAAGACATTTATAATGACAAGCATTTTCTATTATTAAAAGGATCCTGAAAAAATACATCACTGGCTCCACAAAAATATTTAGCAGAACTAATTTTAACATGAACATCATTCTACTGTGACTATGCCTTTATTTCCTATTGTAGCTCATTTTATGTGCTATATACATTTTACCCAACTACTACACACAAAGAAGAAATGCTGCCGAAACAATAGTTTCCATTGTCAAATCAAAGCTAGAAATAATCTCCAAGCTAAAAATATGCATAAAGCCTCATACATGTGTCTGATGCCAATACGCTTCATATTTGACGGTACTACTAAGCAATATCCCGACACAGTTTGTGAGAGAGACAATGTCATGAAAAGTGCTTTCATTAACAAAGATTCTGAACGCTGTGCCATAAGAGGAGTGAGGGCACTTCCCACTCATTACCCACCCCCACACATACAGAGAAAAAGAAGATCTCCGGTATCATTAACATCCCAGAAAGGCACGTTCCTGACACGCTGCTCCTGCAACGACTGGCTAGATATGACAATATAATAACTTGTCACCATAGATAACAACTTTGAGGTTGAGTTCACACTCAAATGACAAACTAAAGGACACAAAAGTCATCTACTAGAACTTTCAAGCAGTCAAAATGAATTTTCCCCAACGTTGTGGGAGACAAGGGAAAACATCAGTGATTCAAGTCAGTGCCGAGACTGAAAAGAACACATTCTCCAGATAAGGCCCCTTTGGGGACAGGCTGGGATGCACTACAAAAAGCTGAGGAGGTAAGAAGAGATGTGGGGAGGAGAGAGTTGCTTACCAATGCTTGAGTTGAGGTTTGGTCTATAGCTGCTACAGACAGTGATGTACTGGACTCTATGTCATCTAATGCAAGCTCTATGTTCTCCTAAACAGGGATAGAGGGAGTGTTAGTCAGCTATGATTGCAAACTGATTTCAGGTTAAAAGTGTCTATTTTTTTTCAAGTGTCCAATCATTAGAATTTCTCTTGTTCTATGATTTTACTGCCTTGTGGCAAAAAAAAAAAAAAAAATGCAAGAGGCTTAAAAGCAGTATTGATCAAAACTCAAGCATGAAAATTGATAATTTCAAGACTTTTGATTAAAGGTGCTGTAAGCGTTTTGTATGGAATGGCATTCAGACAGCTCACTGAATGAATTCAGTGTCCTGAAATATTAGTCTGGTCTCTGTGGGGGGGGGGGGGGGGGGGCACCGGACAGTGACTTTTTTTTTTATTCATCAGTTGATTGGATTTTGAGATGTGGGTGCTGCACTCAAAAATAATGTGAGCTTCCAGTTGATTGTGAAGGGGCAGGGTTTAAACTGACTAAATGATTGGAGAAGTCCGACATACGTCACCAAAGAGAAGTCCATCATCTTCCCCAAAAAAGTGAGTTATAACATTTTGATTAAAAATTACAAGGTCAAAAAAATGTAAAAATTAAACCTATATGGATGAATCATTCACGATAAGAGATTTATTTTTAGCATAGAATTCTCAGTTCATGACAACTTGAAGTGTGTTGGGAGTTCCAGAACATTGCTTACAGCACCTTTATCTCAACGGAAGCTATGATTGGCTCGTGAACTTTGAATGTAAATTGATTTTGGTAACAAGGCAAGCAGATTTGATTATGACCGCTTCTTAAACAAACATGTTAATAAAATCAACATTGATTTAACTCAGCTAGTCTCAGCCCAAAGTATGTAATTTATTTAAGAAGTGTAATTTATTTAAGAAAAAAAAGGAATAATTTGATGGGTGTAACAGGATGGACTGCTGCACCTCCTTGTAACGCTCCATCTCCTGCACAAAGGTGCGTTCGTGGAAAAGTGTTTGGAGACGCTCCTGGGCGTAGTTGTGGCACAGCTCCTCGAAGGTGGCGCCGCGGTCACGCTTTGCTAACTTTGGGTTCTGGAATCCTGGAGTGTCCACAATAAGCAGAGAGCACAGGGAATGCTGACTCGACTTCAGCGCTCTAAACCAGCACAAACAAACAACAGATACATATTTAATGTAGGCTAGAGTCCTCAAACAATACAGGCTTCTTTCTCTTTCACAATTGAACCTGGGTATGAATTGAAACTGTACTGTAGGTAACTTAAAAGCCTATTCCTACTACTAATCTTTATGTTCTTTATATGAAAAGGACATTATTTGGCCTTAAATGTGAAAGTGTACACCACTAGTGCCACCAAACAAAATTATAATAATGTTTTCATCAATATATATCAATATATATATATATATATATTAGGGCTGTCAAACGATTAATCGTGATTAATCGCATCCAAAATAAAAGTTTGTGTTTACATAATATATGTGTGTGTGTATGGAGTATAATTATTTTCTATATATAAATACACACACATGCATATATATTTACAAATAAATGTGTTATTTAGATATAAAATATTTATATATAATATAAATTATATATAATATAAATATATATACACAGTATATACATGCAAATATTTCTTAAATATATACATGCATGTGTGTGTATTTATATATAGAAAATAATTATATACCGTGTACACACATATATTATGTAAAAACAAACTTTTATTTTGGATGCGATTAATCACGATTAATCGTTTGACAGCCATAATATATATATATATATATATATTTATATATATATATATATATATATATATATATATAAATAAATAAATAAATAAATAAATATATATATATATATATATATATAATGTCTTGTATATTATATTTATTGACCATCTAAAATAGTAGTATACACAATATTATTCACAAAATATGGTCCTTTTCTGTAAAACAAAACAAAACTGTTTGACTGTTTTCAAACAGGTTTCCCCATTAGGAAAACACATTACGTTGGTTGAAAATAAATCAGGTGACAAATATGTCTTAGTTAAATTTAAGTTACTTAAAAGTAAATGTATGTCCTGATCATGAGAGGATCTAAATGTTACCGGTTAACAAGTGAGATGACCAAAGTAAAGAGCTCAGAGTAGAGCCCAGCAGCCATGGCCTCCAGACACTCCAGAGCTGTGATCTTTGGAGCTGTGAGAGAGATCATCCACACCGATTTCAGTATTAATACTGCCAAAGCCAGCTAACACAATTCATTTGTATCAGAGATCTTGTATTGTCAAAGATCTTACCCGAGTTGTCTCCTGTCCCAACATCATCTGGTCCTTGGCGGAATGAGGTGGATCTCTGTAAGGTTCCTTTGGGCTGGTGTTTGAAGATAGCAGACGAGAGCTCTTCGAGGGTGCAACCCAAGAGGTAAGCCGCCTTTTGGGCCCACTCATGACGTGCAAATTGCTTCCGGCCCGCTGTGGGATGCACAGGGATGGTGTAAGTACCATGTCAAATGAAGCAGCACAGATGACTGTGGGGCTCTTATGGTATCTGAGGGAAGCCTTACACAATTTCACTGATTATGTAATTTATGTACAGTTATATAATCTCTAGAATATGGAATTTTAATTAAGATTTATACCAAATTGTAACAATTGCAGCAATTTTAACCAAATACTGAAACTGTCTGGAAGCAGTGGTTACGACCTTAAAAAATGTCGCAGGTTTGTTCAGGCCGTGGACAATAAAATGAAACTAAAAGTATGATTATGCTTATTTAGCATATCAATTTTGAAAAAAGGAGAAACTCTTCACACATTTTTGTTGTCCAGTTAATCTCTGTGATATATTCATTCAAATCCATCTGTTACTTGGTAAAGACTTTAATAAATAAAAAAATTAGTGTAAATTTTTTACATTAAATGTCAATGTTATTCATTTTGCATACCACTGGCCATATACAACTCAGGATAATATTAACAAATATAAGTATTTGACTATTTAAATATCAGATTAATATTTGGATTAATTTAATCAAATAAAAATTTGGTTGAATAAATGTAAATAAATTCAAACATTTTTTTTTGGTACCAAATTTTGACAACCACTGTTGAGAACTACTAACGGTAAAAAAAATTTTTTTTTTAACCTCAGTTTCAGAACTGTCAAAATTGGTCGGATTATGTCTGTGAGTTTTAGTGTTTAGACATCACAGACAAATTTGTCAGCTTTTTAAAATCATTTTAGAAATTTAAAGGATTTTCAAACGTTTCCAGCAAATATTGCTCCGACTGACCCCAGAGCAAACCGCAGAGTTATCCACAAAAAGAGTGACATGCAAGCTGCAGTGAGGTTGCCGCAACCAGAAGAGGCCGCAGAGAGAGAGAGAGAGAGAGAGAGAGAGAGAGAGAGAGAGAGAGAGAGAGAGAGAGAGAGAGAGAGAGAGCAACGCAGGCCTCTGGTGGAATAGATGAATGCCAAAAATAAACAAGAACTGAGAGCGAACAGGCTTTTTATTTGTGTTTGCGTCTTAACAACAGAAAAGCACTGCAGAAATGAAAAGTCTACAACATGGAGAAACATCAGAGAGCCTGAGCTTTAAAAGACAACAAAGTTACGTTGCTCCCCACCCTCACCCGCACATATTCCCACCAAAGTTTTATCTAAGCTTCAAGACTAAGACATGGTTATAAACCTCTGAAGAAAAGAAACCCAGCAGAGAAATGAAAGTAGAAAGAAAAGAAGACAATAAGAATGCAAATGGAAATGTCTGGCAACCATGATAACAGCGTAAAACCACACACGCATACACAAATGAGGTGTTTGCTTGTGCTGATATATAATATTCATGCTCTTTACCTTCATCAGTCTCTGCTTTGTAACAGCATGCAGCATGCAAGTAGAGAAGAAGAGGTTAGAACATGAGACATTCTTCAGTATTGTACAAAAAAGGAACCAAGATGCAAGAGTTAGCACACAAACTCTCGCATATACATACATATTATTGGCTCTTCCATGCATTTTCTCGACACATTTCCACTTGAATTAGTTTTCAATTAGCAATCAACCGATACATGCTTTCCCTATGTCTGATGCCTATTGCAGATGATCTATAGAGTCTATAGAGCAGAGTGGCCAATAGATGATATAATGCATTAGGGCTAGTATTAGACTCAAACAATTAATCATGATTTTCATTTTTATTTTGCAGAAAAATTATATATAGTTATTATAGTTTATATATAAACTTCATAGCTTAATAGTTATTATTACTGCATATTCTTGTAAATTTGTATACATTTTATATAAATCCAGCATTATTATTATTACTACTACTACTTGGCATAAGTCAGTAGTTACTGCTCTCTGTATTTGGTTATGTTTACTACCGTCCAAAAGTTTGAGTTTTTTTTTATGTTTTTGAAACACCACCAAGACTGCCTTTATTTGATCAAAAAAACAGTAAAAAACATAATTAGTTCAAAAGAACAGACTTTATTTTGAAATAGAAAATTGTACTTATCATTATAAATGCCTCTGCTGTCTGAAAGATAGTGTATATCGAGCTGTTGTTGTGAAATAAATATTTTACAGTCTTTTACCAGAACGTACTTGCCTGTACTGAGAAGAATAACATCAGACTTGACCAAAGTAAAATACAGTTCCCAGACAGAACAAAATAAGGTAGAACTGCACTGCCCCCTGCTGTATGAACAGCCAGGTACAACTGAGTGACTCGAGACAAAGATGTCTTATAAACATTTAAGGCAGTGTCCTGAACTTGTTGCTAAAAAAACAAACAAACAAACAAAAAAAGCTTTATCAGTTGTTACGTTTAGTGTCAGGTAATGTTAGTCTTCAGTACCACCTCAGGAAACTGAAGCAGTATTAGTAATTCCTGTGAGAAATAAGGCTTTCCCAGCCGCATTTGTCTGAAAGAGATACAGGGAAGGCATGCAGGTACAAGAGAAAGTACCAGACTAGAACGAATGGATGCATTGCAGACACCGAGGAACTCAGTGACTGCAGTGACAATATATCAGCAACAAACACATCGCATATAAATCAAGACAGACAGAAGGCCATGTATTCAAATTCAAGCCCCTACACACATCAAGGGTTCTCAAACCAATTACCGGATAATTGTTTATAAATAATCATTTTATAGAAATTTCACTCACAAAATGAGCAATTTATAGTAAAAGAAATGTTTTAGAGCTAAGAACAACTAAAAAATTTTAAAAAAGGAAATTTTCATGATGATTTAATTAATTTCCAGAAATTTTGCCATGAATGTGGACTATAGAAGACAGCATGTAGATAGTCCAGTTTGGAGCCTGGTGGTTAAAAGGTTAATTAATACATCCACATCTGACTGCAAGAGGAGGAAGTGATATCACTGACTGTGAATACTGAGCCATCCATCCTCATTAGAGCTAAAGAAACACACATATCTCGAAACTCCTCAGCATCAAACTGTTTCCTGAGCTGCTTGTCTGCTCTCTGTTTGAGCTCAGTAAGCAGACAGTAAGACGGCCTTAATTAATAAACTCTGTTTCTGTGCTTGTTAGGCACTTTAAATGCTTCATCTCATTAATGCTCTCCAGTTCTGATGTGTAAAGAGAAAGCTGTCGAATACTTCTGTGAACTAAATTAGCACTGAGACAGCCGTGCAGGGCTTAAAGGGGGTTAAATATGCTTTGCTTTGCTAAGGGGGTTTATGCTTATTGGTGACTTGGGTTTGTTTGAAAGTAACTCCATGATGCACCACAGTGCAGCATTACCTTTGGTGGCCCCTGCAGCTCCAAGATGATATATGGCGCCAAGGATGAGCCACAGAGCTTTCTGTTCATCAGAGGAAATGCCCAGCACCTTCATAGCTGCCTGCAGTTTAGTAAACTGCTGTGATGCCTTTTGCTTGTCCTCAGGCTGTGTACACACACACACACACACACACACAGAATATTAAATGGGAATTCAAATATTTTAAAAAACGAAATATTTTTTAAATGATTTTGTCTCTGCTGCTGGCAAACTCCATCTATTTAAAACTAACCTTAGATTGAGGCACAATCCCAAAAGCACTGTTCTCTGCAAAGTGGTTAAAATGCAACTCCGTTCTGCGGGAAAATGGAAATACAGTCAAGCTATTAAATCATACAGTCAATATACAGATGGCTTCAATAGTGCAAGCTTCTGAGAGCTCTGAAAGCTTTCTCAGACAAAATAAAATAGAAAATTAAATAGCAAAAGTACACTGGTTTCAATCTGCATAAAATTATGCTGAGTTCACCTGACTGTGCTGTCTGCTCCTGCCATCATGTAGTAAAAGACATTAAAAGTGGACTCAGTCTCTGGTCGTTTCACCACCCTCAGCTTCTCCAGCAACATGGTCTATATATAAAAGAAAGAAATTCATGAGTTATAAAATGTATAAAGTTAACACAACTTTACAACTGAACAGAACAAACAATTATGTAATTACAGTAGGGGTACTATTGCACAAAATGGGTAGCTTTTTTAAATATTAATAATGAATATATGATTAAAACTATTAAGATGATACCATATTATTATTTAAAACAATTTACAAGACAGCTAATTAATATAAGTGTTCATTAAATTTCAAATTGTTTTATCAATATTATTTATGAAACTGAAAATTACTTTAACAAATGGGGAAATAATGATGACAGGGTGGGCAGAGATTTTTTTTTATTATTATTATTATTTATAAAAATGTGCATTATTTAGATATGACCCAGTACAATGTATATCCACAAACCTGGATGGAGGCAGAGGCTACCTGACCAGCCTGGTCAAAATCCAGCGAGACGATCTGGGAAAAGCGGCTTGCGTTATTGTTCATGGAGGTGGCACTGTTTCCAAAGGCCTCTAGGATTGTGTAGACCGCTTGCCATTTCTCAGCTGGAGGAGACACACATTAGTATTTAACTGTTAAGGACTCACTCCTTAATGTGACCACACTAGAAGAGAGGCTCTTGCATTCAGAGTTGAACACATGCAGATAACATCACGGCCTCTTTAATGGTATAGTTGATGAGCACTGTAGTCTTCATTAGGTCATTATTGACCAAGCAGGGGCTGAGCAGGCCTTGATGACGGCTAATTATCAGAGTGCTTTAGTGGGCATCATTAGCACAGCCCTCATCTGTCACCCTCTTTCCAGCTTTCTCACTCTCGCCACGCTGTACGAGCCCATTTCCAGTGACCACATGACACCCTTCCATTCACCCTTTACCACAGGTTGTTCAAACTTTTCAAGCACATGGTGAAATAATAAAAAGATAAAAATGGAACTGCTCAATGATATTATATTGGCCAAAATTAGCAATTCTTAAGGTATATTGTTTTTCTAGGCTCGGGTGAGTGGGTGAATGGGTTGGTGGGTGAATGGGTTAATGAGTGTATGGGTGGGTGAATAGGTGTGTGGGTTGTTGAGTGAGTGGGTCGGTGGGTGAATGGGTGGGTGTGTGGGTGGGTGGGTCAGTGGGTGAGAGGGTTGGTGAGTGGGTGGGTGGGTGAATGGATAGGTGGGTTAATTGGTGGGTGAGAGAATGTACCAGTAAAAATCTTTCCGGTGCTGCCAGCGATGGACACCAGGTACTGGACTAAATGCTGGCAGTTTGTGGTCTTGCCACTGCCACTCTTTCCCAGAAGCACAATGGACTGGTCCTGTCTTGTTGTCAAAAGGTTTCGGTAGGCAGACTGGGCTACTGCATATATATGAGGGGCTGTGTCCTCCCGTCGACAGCCTTTGAACATGTGCATCACCTGAAATGACACAGAGAAAAAATAAACTTATAACACACCCGAAAAACATTAGGCCAAGTTAATAATCTAAGAATCTTAATTTGTTACAGAGCATTTATTTTCTGTACAACAGAAAAGTCAATAATGAAAGCCTCAAATGTAACCCCATAAACATAAATTTTCCAATGAAAGGAAATCAATAGCTGTTAATTTGAAAAGAGAGTTGGTGCGAATGTCTCTCAGGCACAAGTACAATAACATCTTCATATATATCATAGTTTCAGCTATTAGGACAGATACTTACTTAATTAGGACAGATGACCAAATGAATTGTGCTTCTGGATTGCGAAAAAATTTATGGCTGGTACTTTATCTTGCATGAAATCCAATAAAGCTCATTAGCAGCTTTCTGCTGCCCATTTCCTATTGCGTTTAACCAATGAAGGGTTGTGAGGTTGTATAAAATATAGTACCCATAATGCATTGCTGCCACAGTGAATAGCTTCGTCCATAATCACATACTGTCATGAAATAATGCATTTAATTAAGAAATAGATGGTTATGTGAGTATTTTCCACCTTCTGTCACATGAATATTCTGTCTTCGGATACTATATAGTAGAGAAGTAAGCTAATTTGGATGCGAGGAGTGTGAAAGATAACATGCAAGGGCTCTCACCTTCTCCGAGTACATGGAGGGGGCACTGATAGGGTTGATGATCACCATGTTGGGTCCAGCGTGTGTATGGTTTAGGTTTCCTCCATAGCGCTGGCGCAGAGAATGCATGACACTGGACTCATTCAGATAGACCAGAGCTGCCAAGTCCTCGCAGCGGTCAAATGACGGCGGGTTCGCCTGGGTTGAGGGGTTTAAAATGTTAAAGGTCATAAATTGCAAGAAAGCAAGAATGGGAAGAGTCAAAAAATTCCTTAATATGGCAACAAAAAAAAGAGAGTGAGAGGTTTTAAATTGAGGTGCCTCAACCATAATAGCCTCAAGACTTCATGCCAAGTGTTTAATGCAATTTAAAACTTGTCAAGCTCATCTCTGGATCAAGCTTTGCAATTAATTGAACAGATGGTTCAAAAGTTTGATTTGAGGTCAGCCTTGACATTATGGAAATCATCAGCTTCAAGATGGCCTTCACCGGGGGGTATGCAAATTAAGCGACTGTGCCAGGCAGGAAGTGAATCAATAATATCTCCCAACATATGTCTCATCAAGGCTTAATAGTACAAACTCTGAAAATGGCAGCGCTGACCTCCCAAACTATTCTATTAGACTTGAATGTGTCTATATTAGTCAATCTGTCCATTTAAAAAAAATTGGGCCAAATCCCACCTGTTTCTCTATGACCCATATCCTGTCTTCAATTTCTCCCACCCATGTACCCAGGGCCCACCTGTGCATGCCTAACCCTCTGGAATCAGGCCAGATAGAAGCAGAGTTCTGCAAATAATCCTGTGGACGAGCCCTGCGAACCTTAAGGTTCATTAAAATACACATCTATTCTGGTTTTGAATCCACAGTGCCACGGTGAAAGGAATCATTGTTTTCCATTGCAAGTCTGCAATCTGAACTGTAAGTGATGAAATTAGATGAGATCGTGCAGTGCATGTTTTCTATTCTATTTCCTGGCAGCACTCAAAAACCAGCACAGCATGACTGGTGTAGTAAGCAGGTCAGTGTTTCCAATACATTGATTTATTTGTGGAGTCCAGCCACATTCGTCAAGTAGAATGTGTGTCTTTAATATCGTGTTTTGCGCCATTGATGTCAAACAAACTAAAATTGTGTCCATATCAAATCACAAAAGACTGTCTGACTGCGCTGCGCAAAGAGAAATTAGCGTTATTAGCTCCACGTCTCAGTCAGTTCGCAGTGAATGAATAAAGACTGTGAACTTAATCTGTGCATGTGCTGAGTTTAGCGTGCATTTGGGAATATAACAGGCACCAGTTAAGCATTATTTTCACATTTGCATAGTTGACAATTACAGCATTTCACTAGATTTGTAATGGGATGCGTTTGTAGACTTGTTTTCCGCCAAAATAAAAGCTTGGTCCACCTACCACAGTTTCTATGATTTTACAAAATCCTGTGGGAAACACTGCAGTATGATTAAGTCTAACAAATCATACACTGAATCTCTTCAGAGTTAGAATCAGATAGAATGATGAACTCACTGAATCAGTCATTTTCAACTCAAAATGAAGCAAGAACTGTTTGTTTGTGAAACAAATCGTAATAAATTATATTTTAATTATAAAAACGTAACGGAAATAGTGAAAAATGCACGGATGAATTGTTCACAATAAGATCTTTAACCTTCATTTAGATGGACACAATAAGCCTGCAAAACTGACCTTTTCTACATCATCCTCGTCCACGTCCAGTACTGTCCCATCATGCTCCAGTTTGATTTTTACTTTCCCCTCTGGTAGACTGCCTGTCTCCGTCTTCACCACTGTAGCTGTGAGAATACCAGAGAACATAACGTTTTTATTTCTGAGTAACTGCACAAAACATCATTGTGGAACAAAATTACAATAGACTTCTAATATTGTAGTGCTGTTAAATCACTCCTTAATTTAATAGTTATGAATCTCGCATTAAGTTAAAAATGACAGAAAATCTAAAAATGGACTATTTCCTTTCTTAATAAATGTCCCTGGTGTTATTTTATGCAAAACGTAAGTGCACAATAGAAAATGTTTCCATAGTCTTTCATCGAAATGTAATGTTCTCCATCTCTAAAATGACTCTCTCTTCTACTCTAGCTGAATATTCTTATTCACACAGGAGTTAAATGAGCAGAGAATGCCATTTCATGTTGTCTTAAACTTAAAATAACACAGTTTGAGTGATATAGAGTTCAATTTGCATGGTTTTTGTACTAACCGAGAGAGAATCCATCCTTGTGGACCAGCCACACTTTCTCCGAGCCATACCATGCTTGCTCTGCAGCTATCTGCTCCTCTGTTTTCACCTGTGAAGAGACCAACACCAGCCATTAATGGTGAACAACTCATTATTTGTGACTTTACACAGGCCTTTGACCAGAAACATCACCAACGCTTCAAATCCACAGCATGCATTAGTCCACACTTATGGGAAAAGGACTGCTATCACTTAATGACACAAAAATGGTATGTTAACCCTGATCTGAGACGTCTGCTAACAGAATAACTATTAAGGTAAAAACAGGTCCCAGATCAGCCAAAAAAAGCATCGTTTCCCAACGTCTATAGTGGGAAATAAGCTTGAAATGCTGTGGGCTGTCATGCAAGATGGGGTGAGTTGAACCGCAGGTGTAGATGAAGCCAACTCGGGCTTCAAATGATGGACGGGGTCAGATTACAAGCCCAATGTTCTGGTTGTCTGGGCATGTCTGATTCCACTGCACTCATGCTTGACCTACACACACGGGTCTGAACATGAACTCTCCCACTGTGAAGGGCTGACAGTGAGAGATAGTATATCAGTTGATCCATTGATGGGATGGAGTTGTATTCCAGTTCACATGCTTCTATCCTCTGATGTTTGGTTAGTATACAATGTTATGATTGTAGATAAACCAGTACACTCTACAAGTACAGTGGCACATGAGAAGGGTAGGAAACACTACAGCACAACCACTGTCAGTGCAAGTTAATAACAATCCGATGCTATTAAAATGTTAGATGAACCCATATTACTATTTGACAGATTGTCTGTTTTGCTGTTATGTTTTTCCATCTGAGTGCTTTATAATTATGGGCTCTACGGCTGGGGTCTTTGTGTTGTCGATGAAATGGGATGGGTGCGAACACAACACTCCACAACACAAGGGCAAGTTTGACACAATAGGTCAAGGGTGGGATTAGGCAGGTGAACTACAGTACACACACAGCAGAAAGCAGACCTTAGGCTGGGCGGCAGCAGCATGGTCTGCCTTTAGGATTGCCACGGGATCCTCCTCCACCTGTCCCTGTGAGACGGCAGGCCAGCATGAGGGGGCAAGAGCAGCGTTAGACATCATAACACTTTATAATGGGCATCTCTCAAAAACACACTCATTTATCAATTTAATAGCCTGCCTCAGCTCCACACAGAGCATCTAAAGCATCCTGTGAATAAAAAGGGTTATTGATCATGTGATATAAGGCACTGGTTACACTCTGGGAGGTAATGGGTATGAAATAAACATTCAGCAGGGAGAATCTCATCAAACCTGCCAAGAATAGGTCATAATTAACCTCTCTCTCTCTCTCTCTATATATATATATATATAATCCATAATTTATATAATAATATATGTAATAATTAATTATATATAATTACATGCAATTATTCATAATTTCATGTGATTCACCCATGTAGTGGATTTCTACATCTGCATTAAATTATTTTATTAAAGTTCCACATGGTGTATGAGAGTATAGATATTAAAAATGAAATAAGAATCTCTGAAAATATACGATTGATACAAACAACAACAGCATGGTTACACAACACACAGAGGTGATGCAAGGTGATGTAAGGATTTATAAAGACACTATGTTAGTGATATGAGGCAATGCATAAATCAGAAAATATTCAGAGCCTGAGGCATGAGACAGCAACAGGCAACGCTCATAAATCAAAGTCTTCAATCAGAAGGCTTATCCACTGCTGTTCACTTATAAGTTGATCATCTGGACAGCAGAAGCAAATTCACTAACATATTGCCCTAATTTATTTTTCATTCAGTTACAGTTAACCCTGAGCCACCATGCGCTGCAAAAACACTGGCTTAAAATGATCATTCATAAGCAATGAACAAGCAGGCAATCCTTATATCAAAGATATGATATTTAAACAATGGGGTTCAGTTAGCCAAACTACCAACATATTTATCATTTATCAAGTCATAAATCTTGATAGAAAATGTAAACATCTATTTTTGGCACAAAAAAAGTTGATAATGCAAACACAAAAGCATAGTCATGAATGAGGGTGGGTGGGTGAGTTAGAAAGAGGAACAGAGGGCTTACACTCCAACAGGCCACACGAGCACACACTCCGGCCAAGCCATGGAGGGGCACAGTGGGGGAAGAGCCCTGTACCTGAGACGACGCAGAGGCACTGGCCACAGGTTCCAGCTACACCAGCCAGCCAAACAATCACAGTCAGCCACAGAGACAGCAGTGGATGAGAGAGAGAGGTAAAGATGAGACATGTACCCACAGATGAAAGGACAGCAGGCACATGGAGGTGAGATGGGCATGCCTGAACCATAAAAACCTGTTTGCTAGATACTAAAGTTGTAATGCACCACATGGCAAATGGAAAAAGTGCATGAAATTGTGATAAATAGGACAGGACCGGTAATAAAAACAGACATGGGGTTTAAGAGACTTATCAAAAACAACAGCCTCTAAGCTCAGTAGACATCAGAGTTTTAGAAGTATTTCAGAGAGGAAAAAACATCTATTTGGTGGGTCTTGTAATATCAGAGCAACCCATAATACATAAATCAATACAAGCTCTACTCCAAAACCTAGTGAGTTGCCTTGTAGTAAACTCTCTACATAGGCAGCTACCCTCTAAGGGAGCATCCTAAAATTATGTCTTGAAAATGATTGAATTGAAACCCTCTATATGAGGCAGCAATGGTCACTCAAACACAACATACAAATAGCACATAGAGAAAACGTAGCTTGGCATCACCATATGTCACTAAGCTAACCATGCTCTATGCACAAAAAAATGCATGGCATAAATACAAAGTTGGGTAAATAGTTTTTAAAGGTTTTTTTTTTTTTTTTTTTTTTTAAATGAACATTAATTTTATTCTGAAAAATACAAAAATTAAGTGTTTCTCTTTAAAATTGTCTGCCATTTTTAATTGGGTTTCTATTTTAAATTTTAACTTCTCTACTTTAAATTTTAATTAAATCTTTTTGTTTAACAGGGATCAGAAACCATTGGGGGATAAAACACTACACAAATCGTCAGATGTTTTTTTGTCTTAGGCTAGCTTGTTTAAAACTTTGCCTACAGCTATTTTTAAAAGGGATTTTTGGAACTGCATTCACAGTGTCTAGCTAGGCAGTTCACTAGAGTTTGGAATGAAGCCATAAATTATTTTTAAAGAGACAGAGTTAAGAATCATTAGATGTGAAGGCACTATGTAGTCACTATGCTCACATTAATGTCCTTAAAATCCATTTTCCTCATTAACAATGTAGTGTATTAAACTATTTCCCCATGAGTACTCAGTCAGCATAAACACTTTCAGGCTTTAAAGTGCTTTATTTATAGGCCTACAGCCAGTGCAGTGAGAGACACATACTGGATAAAGCATTTGAGAGAGAGAGAGAGAGAGAGAGAGAGAGAGAGAGAGAGACAGAGAGAGAGACAGAGAGAGAGAGAGAGAGATGAAAGACAAAGAAGAAGGAATGAAGACAAGATAAGTGAAGAGAGGAAGAGGAGGAATGGATAGGCATTACAGATGCAGCGAAGATCCTCTCCAGCCGTCTCTGTGCTTCATCAGTGGGACTCAGTGGCGGACTCTCCTATAGGTCAGACCACCAAGAAGAGGTGAGTCTAACTCGGACTATGCACATGACTTTGTTATTGAGAAATGTTATGTAAAGTAGCCAACACCAATTTATTCAAAGGATAAATTGTAAAAGCACTACACAGAACATGGTTGAAAGCAAGCAAAGTCACAAGTGTTTATGTTAGCCATGCTGCATTCCCTTCCTGGAGAACTTAACAGGCATGTCTAACCACTGCAGCATGAACACACCTTTTTAGACAAGGTTGGTAGAGTGGGTTTAGAAATGCTTCCAGGAGAAGGTCTCCCTGCTGGAGTTGGTGGAATACGTTCGGCCGTCTTCACCTTTACATATCACATCCAAACCACACACAGTGTCACAAAAGTCAAGTCGTTTAAGGGATTGACGTCAGTAACCATGCAACCAGACACAAATTAGTTCACCAGTTTCTTCTGGTCTTAAATTCCATGTATAGAACCAAACCAACCATCCAACGTCCACAAAACTATACTGTATTGAACACAAGTTCAAGCATCTACTCGCAATAGACGTGAAGGACTATAATGCGTTAAGAGCTCGCTCAAGTCCTGGGGAGCTAAACCATTTAGTGCTTTGTAAGTAATCAGCAATATTTTAAAATGTATACAGTGTTTAATAGGGAGCCAATGCAGTGTTGACAGAACCGGGCTAATATTGTCATACTTCCTGGTTCTAGTAAGAACTCTACAAACCACAAGGAAACATGCAGGTAAAGTGTTTTGAGCAAAAAAGAAACAATGCAACCAGCTAAAATTTGAATATAAGATGAAGGAGAATATAAGGTGGAACACAGTAGTGCTAGTGGGTACACGGCATACACATTAGTGCACTCCTCACACAGCAATCCATGCAGCCAAGTAATCACTGTGATCAATACCTCTGGTTTCTTCATAGACATCTGTTTATGAGTAGGAATGAACCCTGATGGAGGGGCAAATGGATCTGTTTTGAGGGCGGGGGGGTTAAGGGTGTTGGATTTACCAGGAGCGGTTGGAGCAAAGTTAGCAGCTGGGACAGCAGGTGTAGAACTGGGGATATGGGGCAATGTTTTGGGATCTGGAATAGGAGCTGAAGGTGGAGAAACGGTAGGAGCTATAGGAACAAATCCAGAAGGGGTCATAGGAGAAGGTTTTGGAGCAGGAATAAAGCCTGCTGGAGGGGAAAGAGAAGGTGGTTTTGAGATTGGGACAAATCCTAGGGGTTTTGGTGTAGAAACAAATCCTGATGGGGGAGAGAGTGGATTGGGTTTGGAGGCTGGGATGAACCCTACTGGTGGTGAAACAGGAGACTTATGTGTTGTTGAGGTAGTAGCAGTAGCTGAAGTCTGTTGCTCTAGTTTTAGAGCCTGAGAGGCCTCTAGTTTCGGCAAAGTTTTATTCTGTGCTGGTTCAGAAATGTCCTTCTCTTCAGACTTCTCTACAGGTTTTACATCCTCTTTTTCAGCAGGCTCATTATTGCGGATCCGATGACGAGGTTCCCTGGTCCTGCCTCGTGTCATCAAGTTAGTCAGTCCAGCAGAGATATCATCTCTTTCTTCCTTCTTTATAGTATCATGTTTGAAGGAGAACACAGGCACTTTCACGACTTTTGGTACAGATGCTGGTTCAGGTTTTGGTGGTTCTAAAACTGGTTTAGGTGGTTCCGGGGACATGGTTGCAGGGATTGTTGCTCTGTCTTCTTCAGTAGGAAGTACCCTCCTAACCACCCTGCGCACCACCTTCACCACCTTCTTACGGGTCCCACCCTGCAAGTCCTCTGTGAGCTCTGGCTGGCTGGCACTTGCAGTAGTCTTGACACTACCATTGAGAGCACCATTCACTTTGCTTTCTCCATTCAAAAAAGGTTCAGGACTCAAGGGAGCTTGAGAAGGCTCAGGGCTTTTGAAGCGCTCCGGCATCTTGGGCACTTCAGACAACTTGCTGGTCGCCATCTTATCTCTGTTGGGTGAGGGGCTCTTGACCCGCCTGAATTGAGACTGGGACTGGACCTCTGTAGTTGTGTCCCAAACAGGCTGAGGACTCTTGGCACGTAGTAGGCCTCTGCCAGGTTCCAGGCTGGGCACTGACTGGGAGCGGCTATTCAGGCTGCCATCGCTATCAGACTACTCATCCGACAGGTACATGTACAAAAGTCAGTGAGGAAGGATAGAAAGATATTCAATCACTGAGAAGACAAACCAATAGCTAAATCAATATATAACACTTTAAATTACATTCAATCTCAAAATACTCAACCAGCAGATCATGTAATGCTGTCTTGTTCCCATCTACGTATTCCTGATTAATTTGCTGTTCTATGATTAGGGCCACTTGGCACCACTGATGGTAGAGTAAAAAGATCTCAGAAACTCCCTTGGGAAATGAAACTTCTTCAGATGACTGTCTTCCAATAGTAAATTTAATGCTGTAAATATTGTCTCTTGTCACCAAAAAAAAAAAAAAAACTTGTCTACCAAACACAAACTAGGAGAAAGGGAAGTAGAATGCAGGTTTCTATTGTCATATTATACAATCGCTTTGTATGCAGGCGAGAACCGAGATTGCAAAGGTGAACTATCACATAAACATACTTCACTTTTTGCTCTTAAAAATTCTGCACACAGCACTTCTCCAAGCATGCATTGGTACAATCAGACTGAAAGTACACTCAGACTGAAAGTACACCCCATCTTGCTCCCTACCATGCTGTCTCTAATACACACATATCCAGTAGATTCTGTCAGAGTATTATGAGATATTCTGCATAGACAATGTTCATCTGTCCATCTTTTGCACATAGCTCACTGCTGCCTAAGCTATTTTACTCTACAATATAAACACCATGTATTTTACCAGAAACTTACTGCTTTCAAATGTAAATTTCTCTTATTAAAAAAAGGAAAAAAATGAAAGGTTCATGCTGTTGTCAAAAAAATCCACTCTAACACTTCAAATCATACTGAGGCAGAATTTTGATTAAGGTGCTTTACTGATATTTAGGAAGTTTGTTTAACCAGGCTCTTTATTTAACCACCGACCTCTCACTCAAAGCATAGCGTGTGCTGTGCACTTCTGCACGTCAATCAACAGCTTAACAAAGAATCAAACAAACTCCTCTATCTTCATGCCGACATAACACCATTTAGAGGTAAATTACTATGCAGCAGGTGTGACCGTGAGGAATCAATGGTCCATATAAATAAAAGATGTTAAAAGATAAGTTGACTATTCTTAAATACACTTTCTCTAAAATGGCATATTGTTGAAGCAGCCACTCAATCAGGCTTCCTGTGACAACAATTCTGCATCCTGTGTCAAGACAGAGGGACTTGGAACTGACAGCATATTATTCTGAAAATAATAACTGAAAACATGCAATTAGACACATGTCACTCAAGGACAAATAGACAGAGTGCTTTTCAATTTCCATTTCTTCTCTTTTTATAAGTGCATATCTTCTCTGTGAGAGCCTTAAAAAGAGCTGTGAGACTTAATTTGTTAGTACTATGCACAATATCTTGGCACTTACATTGTCTTTTGAACTCTTGGGGATTGGCTTGTTCTCTTCTTTGATCTATAAAGGTCCATGTAAAAAGGTCATTAGCATTTGATTTAGGACAGTAAGTTCATGCTGAGGCAGATGTGTCCCACACATTTCATGCAGGACATTTTTAAAGACCAAGATATCCAGAAAATGTAACAATTTTGAAGCCTAATAAGGCACCAATTTACAGTGCTTGCCATTTTAAGCAGTAGCATTAATGTACTGCTATGTTCCAGCCAGCGACAGCTTTTCAAAATGTAATCAAAAGAGCTATGGCGGAGAGCTGGTGAACAACAGTCTACCATGACACTGAAGCACATCGGTCATTTTCACACAGTGATTCGTGTTTTCCATCTGCCCAGAACACACAAATACACACGCATACCCTGAACAGAGGCTGTTAGCAACTGTGCGGTCATGAACCGTGCACATGGCACCCTAGTACATTGCGACAGATAGATATAAAAGTGAGATCATTGGTGCATTTCATGCACACCACCCAGCTGATGTCACACAGTGTCACACAGTGCAGAAAGATGAGAATGGAAAATGGAACATCACTTTCCTTTTGCTCCCAGAAGGAAAAGCGTGATGAGAATGCCATGCTGGCAACGCTGCTGTCATGGGCTGGGCCGGGTAAGGGTTTGATGGAGGAGGGAGGGCGGGATGGAAAGATGAGTGACAGATGGAGGGACCAGCAGACAAGAAGCTGGCACAATGGATGCTGGTCTTCACAGTTATGTTATGTGAGGTCACAAACTTCAGGTAAACAAGACCCACAATGCTGGAAAGAAGAGGAGGTTCTTGGCTCTGTTGGGTAGAAAGAGATGATTAAACACACTGGACTTGCCTCAAGTTGCACATTAAGGATATTTATTTAAATATGAGATTAAAAAGGATCCTAAAACGAAGAGAATTCTTAACTTGTTGACATATTAGAACAAGAGACACATGACAGACCTATGGGGGGAGGTCAAAAGAGGGCTCATTGTATAGCTGCAGTCTGACTTCTATCCAAATGAAGCCTTTTGAACTGAAATATGCCTTTTTACTATGGAACAATTAAAAATAAAATGCAATAAAAACACAAAACTACATCAGTGATATGATCTGCAAGTCAACTATGCCTCAATCCATCTAAAGAAACCATACACCCTCTGCAAATTCATATTTGCATATATTCTAATGGGGCATCATTTGCACAAAAGCACAAAAAAGAATATAGCGCACACATCATTTGGACTATTTTATAGTACTTAGTTGTTCTTTTGGAAGTTAGACACTTTCATTTTTTAAAACTATCATTTGTATTGTTTGAGTTCCACACAACAAAGTTATTCAGGTTTGGAAATAAATGAGGATGAGTAAATGACAGAATCTTCATTTTGGTTGAAATTGCCACATTGCCAGAGAGATTTTGTTTGTAAACACAAAGCAGTTTCACTTCATTGTCACCACACTGTATGGCATCAGCTGTATGGATTAATCTGGGATCTCCCTGGGCTTGTCGAATGTAGCTGCCGTCCTCTAACTCTATATCCAGATCACCACTCTGAACTCCCCTAAAGCCCCTCATGCCACCACTGACCCTTCTCCAGGCCTTCCAGCCATCAGACACACTGCATCTATAAAAAGTTACCCGTGGAATGCTTATCTGTTAACAGAGCACTGTGATACTGACAGCACAGACTTTTTTTAAGAGCAGACATGGGCAAGAAACTGCCCACATGGCCATATCATAATACACACAACAGGCTAGCAGCACAAACAGTAAAAAATAGATAACTTTGGGTTACCAAATTGATTTAAAATAAACAACGACAACATTTTTTACATACAATAATACCAAAACTATGTTTCATCCTGTTGTAAAAGCAGAAACCAAAGGATTAAGATTCCCTTAAATATTCTATTCTCATATGCAAAAAAAAAAAAAACGATCAAAAATATATAAATAATATTAATAATAATAATAATAAATGATAAAGGTTAAAATAATATATTATTATTATTATTATTAATAATAATAATAATAATAATAAATAATTGTATTATTATTATTATAAAAAACAACAGCTATTATTATTATTATTATTATTAGGCCTATTATTATATAGCAAGATTACAACCACAGAAACACTGATTATGGCTAAATCTGTTAGCTAGAGAATCACTGAAAACCAAAAACAAAGCAAACAGCCCTATTTTTTCCCAACAGGAAAAAAACACCAACTGGATACATTTCTAGTAGTAACAACTATTAAATTTGAATTAACGGTGTTAATATGATAAAATACCTCATTTGTCCATGTATAGCAAGACTATCCATAGCATATATAAATGAAAGTGGTCTTATCACTCAACACAGGACTGGTAGACTTGAACAGCTTTTATTCTAGATGTTTCTCGAGGACACAAAAGGATGGAATTAATGCCACAGCCAATTTAGGCTTTTATGGAGATTAAACGCAATTCAGCCAACAAAATTAAATTTACTTCCTGAAACTAATTATAATTCAACTGAGAAATGAAGAAAACTACACCGAAACACAATAAATACAAATCAGCAACAGCAATTAAGCCTAACAAAAGAGACATAATTGAACAGCTGAAGGTTTATGGCCACATCAATAAAACCTTCTGCAGACTGTGAAGCATATGATCCAATGACTGTATACACAAAATAACACACTGACTTCATCTATCAAACACTCAACAGTCATAGAACAGTTCAAAAGCGTAAGAAAAAAGCCACACAAGTTCAAAAATAAGACCCATTTGAAACATTCATCTCAAAGAGTATGACCAAAACCTAATGGCACTACCTTTTTCCACAAGAGCAAACCAACTCAAACAAAAGCCTCTATTGAGCTTGATGGACTTCAGCACTTAACCTCAAAATGCCAATCCAACACTCCATTCTAGTCTCAAAATACCAAATTACACCGCACAATCCAAACAAACCAGCCATGTTAACACACTACAGTACAAGAAAACCCTTACTTGAATTCACGTGAAATCGCAAAACTAATTGAATTTTGCATTAGCACTAGCTAGCCCGGTCATTGCTCCCGGCGTGCCATCACACTCAAGCCTAAAAATAAGCGATAGAGCAGGCCCGAGTCCAGACTGCAGCAGAACTCTGAGCCAACAGACTCCTCCACAGGTCTAGATCTACAGATTCCCCCATCCAGGGCCATGAGCAATGCCTGCTGCCTTACCTGAGATCCTCTGCAGCAGCTCCAAACAGTTACCGTTGCTCCCTTACCAAGGTCAGAGTGGAGCGGCAGACGAAAGCGGCGAGATGCATTAATGTGTGTGTTCGAGACAGAGAGAGAGTCCTGAGAACCAGTAGTCTCATGTCACACTAACCGGCAGCCTTTTGAGAGGTGCAAAGCGATAGGCTATTCCTGACGCTGCTCTGTCAGAGAAGGAGGAGGAGAGAGACAGCTGTCGGGGTAGAGGGTCGGGAAGAGGCTAAAAATAAAAAAAAGCCCAAGTACCACCGCTGCAACACTCCTGCTTTCTCCCCACCCCCAAAAATGTAGGCTGGGAGATGGACAGCTCTGCTGTTGCTTCTCCTGCTCAGCTGCTCCAGAGCAAACGTTGGTCCAGTGCAGGCGTGCACATGTGAGGGTGTCTGCTGGTTTCAAAGAACGCAGGTTGGTGCAAACTTTGTTGTTGGAAGTTGTGGAACGAGCATCAAGGCCTTGAGCGCTGGCTTAGCGTTTCTCTTCTCTGAGAGATACAAAGGTGTAGGGCGGAGAGGGGAAACAGAGGAGAAAAACAGAAGCGCTGAGAGAGAAGGTTGAGGAAATGACGCAAGGCCTTGGCACTTCCTACACAGTCATTTCAAAAGCGCAGAGCACACTGGAAATAAAAGCTGCCGTGGCTTAACACCTAATGAACACACATGTATATCAGTGTAAGAGCTGAGCACCAAAGACTGACTCCACCAAAGACACCATGTGCCTTTCTCTCTACTGTGGAAACACAAAAAATATGAAGTTTTAAAGAATATCTCACACTCTTTTATGTGAATGGAGACTGGGGCTGTCAAAAAATGACCAAATAGTAGTCCATGAGGCTTACAAGTTTGGGGTTGAGACTTTTAAAATGATAAAAAGTGACAGTTAAGACTTTATTAACATTTTTACAAAAAAAATTATATTTCAAATAAATGCTGTTCTTTCAAAGAAAGACTGATATCAAAGAATCTTGATTGTATATGCCTGATGAAGGTCATGAGACCGAAACATTGCTAATAAATATTTGTTGATACTTTAAGTATTGATAGGGTGCAGGATTTCCTTTTGTTTTTTTAGATTTTTGACTTTTTTGGTCTTCTCTCCTACGCACCTATCTATTACCTGCAGGTGTGTGATGGTAATTGTTAATTTAAAGAATCCTGATATGTATCAGGTTTTCACAAAAATATTAAGATGCACAACTGCTTTTAACATTCATAATAATTAGAAGTTCTTTCTTGAGCAGCAATTCAGCATATTGAGTTCTAAAAGATCATGTGACACTGAAGACTGGAGTAATGATGATGAAAATTCAGCTTTACCATCACAGGAATAAATTATTTAAAAATATATTCATATAGAAAAAAGATATTTCGAATTGCAACAATATTTCACGATATTACCGTTTTTAACTGTATTTTTGATCAAATAAATGCATATGTATGTATAAAGAGTAAAAGAGAATAGTTTAGTATATTTTTATAGTGTTTTTTTTTTTAAACATATGATAGCTCCCTCCAAATGTTTGTAAAATTTTGTTTCTGTTGTTTTTGTTAATGGTAGAAAGATATTGAATAAAAGTGTTTTGATATTATTTGTATGCAAATTTGTCAAAGTAAAATAAAGAAATATAATGAATCTCTGTTCAAAGCATTTCTTCCTAAAGCAACAGGAAACTGCAGTGCACAGCTGAGCTCAAACTGTTCTGCACTGTTCATGGACTCAGCCAAGAATCGTGGCCAAAATCAATCATATCCTCTATGCAGAGAGGTGGGGGAGTGCCTTTTCATAGCTGTAACATCACAACCTGCCACTAGGAGGCAAAACTTCGATTCTCGCTATATTGGCATTCACGCTTACAAGCACAAGAGGGCGCAGTAGCCCTTCTTAAAAGTAGCCTGAAGCCAGCAGTGGTCAACACACCCTGTCAAGGGAGGCTGATTGTTTCCACCTCTTTTCATAGTGTACTTTTCACTCCCGCTATCATTTTCCAGGTAGTGCACACAATAGCTTGGAGATTGGGTTTCGTGTATCGCATACAGAAATCTCCCTGCAGGAGACAGAGGAGGTGATGGGACAGGCTCTGCAGATGGTGCTGGTACAGGCCTGTGGCGGCTCGGGCTCGGGGTGTGGTGCAGGGAGTCTATGCTACGGCACGTCCTGAAGAGGACACAGCACGCCCACAATGTGTCTGTGTGGTGGATTAAAAGACCACTATGGCGGCATGCACGGCTGTGTGGGAGAACACGATGAGGGGGGAGGGAGAAACAGACTGAAGCAGAGCTGACACTGTAGGCCGATCTGGGGAAGAGACAGAGAGGAAGAGGAGAGGAATGTGAGCTATGAGGCTGTCAGCCCGGGATAATGAGAAGAGTATGCAACACAGAACAGCCAGGAACAAACGAGAACACTCTCACCTCTGCCCAAAACTGTCATGCACTCTGTCAGCACCGGCAGGACAATGACAATGTCAGCATGCACTCTGATCCCTGAAGAGCTCTCTAACCCTTGATTCTATCCCAACCAGAGATTCAGCAGAACATTGAACTTGAAGATTTTATTAATATGATATAAAGTGCTGAAATGCATTTCCGTTTATCATTATTGTCTATATTGCCTATTTATTGATGTATCACTATAAAGTATGAAAGAGTATATAAAAATAATATATATACACACACATATTACTATTCACAAGTCTGAAAGAATGAAATTAATACTTTTATTCAGAAAAGACATTAAATTAATCAAGTGTCAGTAAAGACATTTATAATCTTAGAAAAAAAAATTATATATATATATATATATATATATATATATATATATATATTAAATAAATGCAGTTTTTTTTATTCATCAAAGAATCTTGAAAAAAAATTAGCATGGTTTTCACAAAAATATTAAGCAGTACCACTGTTTTAATTAGAATAAGACGAATTAATAATAAGAACAGCTGTTAGCAGATCAGCATTTTGAATTATTTCTGAAGGATCACGTGACACTGAAGACTCGAGTAATAAATTACTTTTCAAAATATATCAAAATAGAAAAGTTATTTTAAATTGTAATATTTTACAATATTACTGTTTTACTGTATTTTTGTTCAAACAAATACAGCCTTGGTGAGCAGACTTCTGAAACACCTGAAACTTATATATAGTAGTTATTAAATCTTAATTATTTACATTGGAACGCAGGAAGAGTTATAAATTATTAATATCAGACTCATGCCCAATAACAACTAAAATGAACTCCTGCACTTGATTGGAATGTGATGCCTGCAATGCAAAAAATTAGTTTTTGATGAAAAAATATCTTGAAAGATATTGCAAAGGTTCACGTGTAAAAGATAGACATGTCATTTTTAAGTACACTCTTGGGATCAAGGTCTTGGAAAACCATAGAGAATCCAGGCAC
Source organism: Squalius cephalus (assembly GCF_949319135.1). Taxonomy (NCBI): domain Eukaryota; kingdom Metazoa; phylum Chordata; class Actinopteri; order Cypriniformes; family Leuciscidae; genus Squalius; species Squalius cephalus. Next base: position 16,737,130 of record NC_137132.1, on the reverse strand, counting down.
AAAAATCTAAGCTAAGATGGACCAGCAGGTCTCAGTCCAGCCATCAACCTGAGCAAGCTTACAGGTCATGCTTTATGGTACATTATTTGCTACAGAGCAAACCGATATATTTTCAGGGACAATGTTTCCCCAATGAAGGCCCTGACTGATTTCATCAAAATGCACATGGTCAAGATTTAATTTAAGGGATATACATTGAAAAAGCTTTAGGTTTAATACAGAGGCTGATGTCTAGAAAACATGAGGATCAATTTTACTATATAATCTTGCATAATGCCCAGAGAAATTACAGTGGCACTAGTAAAAACCACATAAGTGGGTTATGCTCACGCTCACACACACACTCCACACTCCAACTCGCTCAGACAAATCCTCTATATCATAAATGCAAATCATCTTCCTGTCTCCAGAAACAGAGATAAACGCATTAATCACAGCCCAGACGGTACATAATCCCCTCAATGCAAGAAAACACACGTCCACAGGAAAAAAAATAGACATGATGGCCAGCCCTGAGGGTGACTGTACAGAGCTCAGCAGACCTTGTCAAAGATGCTGACATCAACCTGAGTCATGCAAGAGAAGCTTATAGCCAGAAATAACTCTGTAAACCAAGATCAGTAAAACCGCTGTGCGGGCACACAGCAGTGATAGCTTGAGGGGGTCGAAGTTAGAATAGGAGGGAAAGTATAGCTAAGAAAAAAAAAAGATGAGTAATTTATGAGGAGGTGGTACCTGCTGCAGCATCAGTCCATGAAGAGAGAAGAAAGAGTGCATGTAGAAAAGACAAGAGCATCTGAGAGTCCAGTCTAGAGATTGAAAACACACATACTGCCTACCCTTACAGAACAAATGCCAACATTGGCCTCATTTTCCCCAATCATTACTGCAGGACATCCTCATTACCAAAAGATTCCTGGAGGAAGTGAACTCAAGACTGGGCAGCAAGGTTACACATCCATCTTTCTCTTCAGCCGTCCCAGCAACTGCAAACTTAAATGTGACGACCTCAGATGGGAGAGACTCAACAACAGACATGCACTGATACCTTACACTTGATGAACATCTAATCCTTCTGATCTTATCCTTAGGTGTTGTTTGAAAGAACTGACCAGTGTAAATTCTCCATTTGTCATCTAAACAGACATTTCAACCAAACAGAGACTGAGTCATTCCTTTTCCCTATATTGCCAGAAATAGAGAAGAATGAACAGTTGTGCATGCATGACATGGATGCTGTAAAAATAATTAGGCATTTTGATTGAGGCATTTTTATAGCACTTTACTATGTAATACTGTAAGCGCTTTACTCTCCTCAACCCCCACCGGTGTGCAGTTTCCACTTGGATGATGTGACGGCAGCCGCACAGAACAATGGTGCCAGTGCGCTCACCACACACCAGGTGGAGAGGAGAGAGAGTGATAGATTCATTTTAGGAGGCCATGATTGATAAAGGCCAATGGAGGGAATTTGGCCAGGACACCAGGGTTACACCCTTACTCTTTTACAAGCAGTGTAGTGGGATTTTTTTAATGGCCACAGAGAGTCAGGACGTCGGTTTAACGTCTCATCCGAAGGACGGTGCTCTTTGACAGTATAGTGTCCTCATCACTATACTGGGGTGTTGGGACCCATACAGACCACAGGTTGCGCACCCCCTACTGGCCTCGCTAACACCTCTTCCAGCAGCAACCTGGTTTTCCCAGGAGGTCTCCCATCCAGGTACTAGCCAGGCTCAGCCCTGCTTAGCTTCAGTAGGCAGCCAGTCTTGGGCTACTGGGTGATATGGCTGCTGGCAAAAAAAAATAGAGCAAAAAAAAGTACTATCAACAATCAAAGCCACATGACTGAAGCCATTTACTTTCCCGGAATACATTTTAACCAAAGCCCACTGCAAAGCATTACTACAGGCATTCAGATGAGAGCACAATATAATTAGTGGCCTGATCAGTCACAAGGCTACACAACCTTTAAAAAAATAAAATAAAAACACACAAACATTAACATATATCAATTTCTGCTCTATTTCTTTTCTAACTTTGTTCTGTAAAATAAAATAATAAAAAAGCAAGACGCAAACAAAATGCAAAATAAATTAAATACAAATAAAACCCACAAAACAAGACAAAAACAAAATCAAATAAAAAAACAACCAAAACAAAATCCAGTATAAAACCAAACCAAAAACAAAACACAAAATTGTTCAACCAAGCACCAGCTTACTCACCCCTTACCAGCTTTTAAAGCAGCACAGCACTCATAACTTACACACATTAATAGTACTCAAGACTATAACCAAGGATACTACATTACACATAGCCAGACCTTCAGACTGACAGCAGAAGGTCTGGACTCCATCGCAGCATTCATTGGCCAAAGTCCGCCCAAGAGGACGTCTAACCGACCCGTAAAGCAACCAATCATAGTTTGTTTTGTTCACACGAGGGGCTTCACAGCTTTGTTTCCAGGTGGACCATTAAAGAACGCGACAAACGTCTCCCGGAAAACCTGTAGAATTCAACCAATTCAACCAATCAAATGGTGACTTCGAAACATCTAAAGTGTTTCCCATTTTCTGTGCCATGTGCATCAGACTTTCAGCCAACGGTCTGTGGGTGTAACGTCTGAGGCTGGGAGACTACATTACGCTTAACCCAAGCATACAGTAAATGGAGTGGAAGTCAAGTATGAGTGTCAGTGATGAGGAGAACATAAGCTGTATTGTTCAGCTTCTCTTCCCTCCTCCTTCTCAGATCCTTCCTGCCACTCCCTTCTTAAAATGGAAAATGGGCAGATTTCTGTATCCATGAGAACTTTATAAGGAAACTGTTGTATGAGTGTTAATGTGCTAGCAGAACCAGGTTAAACACACTTCACTGAGCCAGTCATGTCTTGGCTCAACTCAAGGGCACTGGCTGGCACATCTGGGTCACTGTTACAGACAGACCCTCCTCCTCCATCACAGGATGTGACTCAAGATCTTGGATGCCTTAAGATATACACACACACACACAAGTAGATGTAACACCATCCATTTATGAAAACCTGTCACCAGCTGCTAAATAAAGCAGTTAATCATTCCCATTTCCTTTCTGATGTTGCGATCAGTTTGGCACAAAGCAATATGAAAAAACAAAAGATTATTTATAGAACGAACTTTAGATGTTACAATATGCTCTCAAAAATTATAAACAAAAATTATGTTTCTTTTTTTTTACTGTATATTTATCAAATAAATGCAACCTTGGTTAGCATAAGAGACTACTAGCATATACATGCAACCATTGGGAGATATCATTAGGAAGCATGGCATTAGTTTTCACTGTTATGCTGATGATACTCGGCTCTATATTTCTTCACGCCCTGACGAAACTTACCAATTCACAAAATTAACGGAATGCATAGCTGATATAAAAAACTGGATGACTAGTAATTTCATACTACCTAACTCCGAAAAAACAGAGATTCTAATTATTGGACAAAAAAACTTCCTCACGTAATAACCTAGAACACTGATTCTCAAAGTGTGCTCCCTCTAGTGGTACGCAGAGGAATCACTGAATTTCACACGTGTGATCACACCGGTGTGATTAAAATGGTCAGCGCATCACCTGATCATCTGATAAATTCAAATGTGCTTTCGCGTGTTGGCTGGTGCTGAGCCAGAGACGCACACGCTCAGCGCTTGTCATATATTTATATTAACTATTCAGTGTTTTCAACCACATAATGTTTATTTTAGGTTTCAGACATTTAAATTCACATAAGTAATAAAAAAACAATACATTTAGAGTTACACACTGATGTCTATGGAAGCGGCAATAATGATCCTTTCCATTATAATTAAACGACATGTTTTATTCATATCAGATGCACATTGTGTAAGTAACTTTACTTTTTTTTTTTTTTTTACTTAACATTTAAGTACAGTACCGTATTTATTTAACTTTTAAGTACAATACATTTTCAATTAATCTTTATACAAGTAATTTTTTAATTCACTTTTAGGTGCAATACATTTTCATTTAATCATTATTTAAGTTTTTTTTATTTACCTGTATATAAGCAGCACAGTGCAGTGTTAATGTTCAAACTGGGTTTTTACACTGTATAAAAAAGGGCTGACAATAAATATTCTTATTAGAAATAAAACTGCCTCATTTTTGAGCTGTGCATAACTATAGCTGAATAGTTAGGCCTACTACACTATGGTATTTTAATATTGGTCATTATGGTGGCAATTGGTGAAAAAAGTTTGAGAACCACTGACCTAGAATACTGTCTAACACTTGATGGCTGCCCTGTCAAGTCTTCGTCGTCGGTTAGGAACCTGGGTGTCCTCCTTGATACCAAACTTTCATTTGAAAGTCACGTTTCTAGTATCTGTAAAACCACATTCTTCCATCTTAAAAATTACGTCATATGCTCTCAATGACAAATGCGGAACAATTAGTTAATGCGTTCATGTCATATTGTAATGCTCTTATGGGTGGTTGCCCTGCACGCTTAATAAATAAACTACAGCTGGTCCAAAACGCAGCAGCTAGAGTTCTCACTAGAACCAGGAAGTATGACCATATTAGCCCAGTTCTGTCAACACTGCACTGGCTCCCTATTAAACATTGTATACATTTAAAAATATTGCTGATTACTTTACAAAGTACTAAATGGTTTAGCTCCCCAGTACTTGAGCGAGCTCTTAACGCATTATAGTCCTTTACGTCTATTGCGATGGCGTCTACGCTAATATTAGTCTCTCTGTTTATCCCGAGGTTTACCGCAGTCCGCCAGATCCAGGCCGTATCCAGATCTGATGAAGAACCTGCGCCTGGACACGACGACAACGCAGTCCTGAATTGTCAACTAGTCTCTCCCCTGTGAAGGCCCCCGTTCTCCTTCCCTTTACCTCTGTACAGATAAAACGTTGTCAAAATAGTTCCGGTTCACATGGCTACGCAGAAGTGATAAATAATTCTGTATTATACATTTTTAAGACCAGACAAGTAATTTGTTGAGGTCAAGTTGTAAAGAAAGACTACATGCCTGCGTACATATATATTCAAACGTGCATACCTATAGACTGAACACGTAATACGCATGTGCACACCATCAGCGTTTTCACAGACTCTTTTCCTGTGCACTATTAAAGACAGGCTGTGTAAAGTGTGGATTATGTGATGAAAAGCAGATCCGTGTAGAGCTGCATGACAGAAGCTATTACAGCTGACAAGTATAAGACCACCAGAAAGGTCAAGAAAACTCTGCCAAGGCTGCCACAATTCATCGCTCCGCCTTGACCCACTTTACAGTTCCGGTTTGACATCTCAAAGCAAGTGAAACATAACTGAGACTTGTTTAGATTCTGCACTTGGTCACCAAACGTGCTGAGTTGGAGCACTAGAAGCGTCCAGGCCTGCATGGCAAGCCTCTTTACAGCCACAATCAACATTTGTTTAGCAGCCAGGCTAATTCTGTCTGTCTGTGCTAATCTTTGGGGAATGCAGAAGAAATACTGCTGCATTTACACAACTTAAGGAATTTAGCTGGTCTTTCACCCCTGCGCCGGGTCGAAGGTCAAGAATGAATTTAATGGCTATGAGTGCATCAGGAACCAATCAAAAGTTATAGAGATCATGGGTGGGTTCTGTCTGTAATGGGTTTACTTGAGTACCAAACACTGCATCAAGCTTGTGGTATTACATAAACGCCTCTGAACCAGCGGTTCCCGGTGAAGCATGCTAGCACATGTGAATTCCTGTTCAAGAGCTTTCGTTGGACTCCGGAAATGTCCGCTTGGAAAGAGTTCTTCTGTTCTAGGAAAGAATCTTCCCAATGTTTTGAATATCAAAGCATAACTGTATCACAATGTTCATCCATATCATTGTCAAAAGACCATAATCACTCAAAAGCGCCACTGGTGTCATTGTTCATGGTGCAGCTTTTGCTCTGAATGTGCCCTCAGATGAATAAAGAGCATTTAAACTGTTTTGGTTGGACTTAAAATGTCAGGCTGCTGAACTGGCACTGGGTCCAAGATGACAACACTGTTTTTTGAGGCCAGGGTCAGTTCCGCTCTGAAGCTAAACTACACCACAGTGCCCTGTGCCTGGAGCCCATTGCATTCTGGGACACATTGCTGTGGTCACAGTAATAGAGTGAGACATTGCAGAGCTCTACACTTGAGGTCTACCAGCAAGAAACACACAGTTCATGTCCTAGTAGTTCATCCTAAAGGTGTTCAATGGGGCTAAGTCAAGTTCTTCCACACCAAACTGATCCAACCATGTCTTTATGGACCTTGCTTTGTGCAATTTCTAATCAACATGTTCAAAGGCACACACACACACACAAAAAATTGTCATTGTACCTTTAATTGTGTGTTTGAACATGTTGATTGGAAATTCACCATAAGAACAGAGGCTATTGGCCTGATATAAATCACTCACTTGACATGTTATGTGATTGGTGGATGCCATACCATCTGACTTTTCATTGGTTAAGTGTAAGTTTGAATTGTGTCCTTGTTTGTATTTAAATGAGCTTGTGTCTACCTGTAATCTTTTAGCCCTGATGAAGGCATGTGTGCCAAAACAAAGAATGAGTAATTTTTCAGCTCCAGTTTCTGGCCATTTTGATCTCTCCATTTTGCAAGTGTTGCTGGTACTGTTCCAATATGTCTTGTGCTGGAAGCAAAAATTACATAGAATGTGACAGCACACAAACAACCAGTGGCTTACTGAAATGCATGGCACATTTCCATTTCCCTTAACCTAGGAACAACCATTATCTACACTGTGATCTGCAAGGACATTTCAAAACACCCATCGGACCTCATTCAAACTGAATAAAGCCACAATTACCATCATAATTACATTTCACCACCACACAGCCACCAACCATCTACTTATTGTGAATAGGCTCTGAGGAAAAGGATGCCTTTATCAGACAGTAGCCACATTATCATGCAGCAAACACAAGACTCTATTAGAAAGAAGCCTTGCGTCATTCGTTTTCCACAGCATCTCCAAGCATGACGGAAGCTTTGCGCTTTAATCCATAAATAAGATGACACTCGGTCTCCTTTCTCGCTCAGTGATGGCCTTTTGTCCACATGTAACCGACTCATATAGCCGCCATCTGGCATTCAGAGTGGTTTCATGCCAGCGTCTGCTTAAACCGAAACATTGGCACTGAATCTAGGCATAACCAACCACTTCAGGCTTCACATTCCCGCAATGAAGAGCTGAAAGGCCCCACAGTTCTGAGCAGCCATCGGAATGGAATAGCAAAAACGTAATTATTGAGTGCGTTCACAACTGTTAAATATACTGTATGCTTCATAACTCGTGTAAGGTAATTTAGGTCAAACAACACTTAAAGTTGTCTCTGCATATTAAACTAGCACAGAGTACACAAAATATTTTACAAAAAAATAAACAAAAGAAGAACAAATTAAGCAAACCAAAAGCAATAAAAAAGATTAGATAAATAAGCTCTTAAATAAAGGCAAGATATAGCAGTAAACTGAGATCACAATGATCAATGAAATCTAACTTCAAAACAACATGCTATTTTAGTTCTCAATTGATCCCAGCGGTGGATCTAAAGCATGCTGCGGTGCAGTGCCGCCAGGCATTAATTGATTGGCCTGGCTTGCTATGCCAACCACTGTGGTGACCGCAATATCCAGCAACTGAGTAAACATCAAATACCAGCATGATCCCAGAGCCCTTGGTGCAAGCTACTGTTGCCAAACAAACACTGAGAAACTTTATTTGTTTTCCATGAGAGGGAAAGTGAATTTGTGTGCTCTGTATTCCTCCATTTGAAGTTGCCCTCAAGTGACCTCTTACGGCTGTGAAGGGTTTTGCTTTGTAACCATACCAGGTTATGTTACAGTGGAATGCATGTGTCATAAACAGGAAGAACACCTGCCGGTTTCTCAATCCTAGACGACAAGCATCACTGCCAGAACAGAGGAACTTCCTGCCCAGGATGAGATATAACAAGAGGCAGTCACACAGCATGCTAAACTTCCTACTTAGACCATTCACATAAACACATTCACTCTCAGCTCCTAAATGTCAACAAAAATAAATAAATACTGGCAGAAATTGAATAAAAATTCATTCATCCACTTTCAGCTCCTGGGCTTAAAGGTGCAGTCTGTAAGAATGACAACTAGTGGTCGAAATAGGTACTGCAGTCCAAATTCAAAATATTGGAGATCATTGTTTCTCCCGCCACCTGCTCCTCGGACTGGACGGCGCTCACACGGATTGCCAGTTTGAGCACATGCAACAGGAACACGATGAAAGCGCAATGGACAATGAAAATTGGCAAATTGGCAACGTGCAGTATCACAGACTAAAACAAAAACAAACACTCCATCCTGGAAATGCACATCTCAAAGTAAAATAACTGGCTGTAGAAGTGTTTTTCAGAGAAACGAGTAGGCCTATGTGAACTTAGCATGTTTCCTCAATATATCCTCAAACATATCATGGTATTTTTATGCTTTAGGAGATTGAAAAAGTTACATACAGCACCTTTAAATTAAAGGAGCAAAAAAAAAATGTAAAAATGTAATAAAATATAATATGAAAAATAAATGTATATAAAAGCTAAATCATCTAAAAATTATAATAATTTAAATCAATGGTTTTCAACAGGGGTCCATGGTGGTATTAAAGGGGGCCCATTAATAGCTGTTTGTAACTAATTTGGTTTAAAAAAATAAATAAAATGAAAATAAACTTTAATAGAGAAAGCTGAAGTTTGAAACAAATAAAAAAATGAAAAATGTAGGCCTATCTGTTTTTCTTTGTTATTCTGATTTGTTATTTTAAACAAAAAATAAAATATTAATATAATATTATTTCATAATATATAACTGTGTTTCTGCCCCATTCGTCTGTCCAAAAAGGATATCTTGGTCTGAAAAAGGGATGAAGACTCCTGGTCTAAATGATAATTCAATTTTATGATTAAATCAAGAACAGCACAAACAAGTGTTTGAATGCCACACAAGCACAAAAACATTGTGAATACAGAAAAAGCATTAGCCTGAGCGTGTAACAAACAGCAAAAGGATATGTGTTTGTGTTTTGGCAGTCCCATTCATTACTGTGTCGTGTCATGTATCAGCCGGCGGAGAGCTGCTCTCAGCACACAAAAGCCCTTCATTAAAGATGACCGCCCCATACTCAACATGGCGGCAGTGTTGTTGGGCGTCAACAAATGCTGAAGTGGTCCTATCGGAGAAGCCATTTGCAAGAAGTGGTTAATTACACACACAATCCTTACACACACAATAACTTGCGTTCCTAATTTCCATAAGCCCAACTCTATTCCACCCTGTTCCTCATAATGCTGCATGCGTGCCCAGGCTAGCTCTTTCATTATTCAGTTTGCCTGTAGCAGGTCTCTTTAAATAATTGACTCTGGCAAAGACGAAAGCATTATGTTAGGGACAAAGTGAGATCCTGAAGGACCCTGCAGTGCACAGTGAAACCCCATAACCCACTTTAACCAGACCACCAAGCCTCGCCCTCATTCAAGAATGAATCCCAGCCACAAGGGCTTCAGATGCACTGCCAGACACCCTTACTGAGTTATGCACGTCCCCATAATGACAAAACCCAGCGCCTGACACTCACATAGAGAACGGCAGGCTGATGGAGTACATCTGACATTGGTCAGTCAGTGGGGATGGTTGGGTTTTTGCTGGTAACCCGGTCTGCCTTGCGGAGGCTGGCGACTCACAGTGTGGGTAATGGCTAGCGTGTGTGAGAGTCGTTCCTCCTGCACCCAGAGTGCACTCATTCACCTCCTCCAAACCTCAGGTCTCACCACTCCAACATAGCATTTGAATTTTTCCAGCAGAATTTAAGGAATTTCACCATCTAGAGTAGTTCACAGAAGTGATGCACTGAAATTTTTTTTTTTTACCGAAACCAAAATTAATGTTTTCATTCAGCCAAAAACCGAAAACAGAATTTAATAATCAATTCATTAAACGTATTTAATAATCAACACATTAAAGCTGTATAAAAGTTGTATATAAGCATTTAAATTGCACACAAGGCAGTTGTTATATAAACTTTTTAATTATATAATTCTGTTTCTATTCCAATTCAGCGAGTTGTACTGCTTCTTTCAACACACCATCTGATTTTCATTCCATGCTATAACTAGCTTATCCACATTGTGGACACAAAATAGTCACTGACACAGTCAAAATGCGCCCTTTGGAGAAATGCTAATTAAACATCACAGTTTCGGTTTCAATGATTTCGACCTTTTGAGGTCAAAATCAAATTCATTTTTGGTCAAATATTGTCGCTTGCCGAAAATGCAGTGTCATATATAAATTGCTATATAAATCATTAATATAAATATTGAATATATAAATAAAGAAAAATATAATTTTACATACCGAATATATAAATAAAATATATATTATATATTAAATAAATACAAATATATTGTATAACTAAATAGAATATATTTTAAATTAAATAAAAAAACTTGACCCATAGTTACTGGGTCAGGCACGAGCAGGTCTCACTGTGAAGTGGCCTGTACGGATATAATAAACGCTTAGTCAGCAGTACTCGTTGTCTATAAATGCTTAAATGAGGATTTCCTAACTCGCAATCACTCTCACGGTCAGTGGAACATCTGGAAGATAATCCAAATAAAGCTTGTTTCCGCATTAAACTGCTTTACGGTGGCTTATCTCTGTGGGGAAGGCCTCCCTCGCTTACAGATTGTGCCGTTTTCCAACTGTGATGATAAAGACCTCTGTTACTGGGGTAGACTGGTGGAGAATGGTGTTATAGAGATGGCCAAGACTCACATTGCTCCCTCCCTCGGGTGGACATTCTGATAAAAGGCCTTTTTCAGGTCTCTCCACAGCCCCATGATCAATGGTAAGGGAGTGATGTAGTGAGCAGCATCCATAATAAGCCAATGGAGTCAGCACAGGATATCACTGACACGCAGTGCGTTTAATTTTAACCAACACGGCCAAGCTTATGAGTCTTGGAACAACATCCAGAGAGAAACAATAAACCATGAGCCATCAGGAATCATTGGTATTTCAGCGCAGACCACAACCACGCTGGACTGCATGGAAAAGAATAAGCCCGGGGCAATGAGCATTCCTTTCCCTACGCTTTCTTCAAATTGCTTCTATTTCCAGGGGGTTATAAATTACAATTTATAGGACAGAGCATCGGTTAACAATCCGTGAGGCTTTTTACAACAAATTAAGTCATGATTGTATGGGGTTTGGTTCAGATTCTGTGTATAGGATTGCTAAACACACATTCTGTCATTAATACTCAATTCGTGGCCAAATGAAAATGCATGTATGGCGTGCTGCTGGATAAACCCCATGAGAGCCTTTAGAGATATATATTACTATGAGAAACCACAGCTTTAGATGCTGAAAACGGTATGATCCGGCAGTCTCAACTAAATCCAGCTTGCAGTAAAAACAGCCGAGCTGATACATGAGAGGCTGTGGGATGTGAAGTGGAAGGAAAAAGAGGGGAATTCTCCTTGTAGAGCCGTACAGAGAGGCCTTTCTCCGGGCTGGGGTCACAGCCAATCAGAGCGGTTTCACCAAGGCCCTGTGCTGAGTGGGCCTGACCATGCAGTGCAGGCAAAATGTTAATGTCTATAAAGTGGGCTTTCAATGGCGCTCTCTGTTGCTTTTTATCTAGCCTTACGAGCAGGCAGACCAAACCGAAAGTAGAAGTAGGACTGTGGAGGGAGAGCAATTATTTCCACAAACACTACTCTTGAAAAGTTTAGGGTCATTCATTACATTTTTTTAAAGATTATTCGCCAAAAACACATTCAATTGTTGAAAAGCTACAGTAAAAATATTAATAGTGTTAAAAAAAAATTTATTTCAAATATAAATATATAAATATATAAATATATAATATATAATATATAATATATATATATATATATATATATATATATATATATATATATATATATATATGTGTGTGTGTGTGTGTGTGTGTGTGCGTGTGTGTGCGCGCGTGTCTGCGCGCGTGTGCGCGCGCGTGTGTGCGAACAACATCCCAACAAAATTCTAATCTTTAAGGGTTTGTGAGTTCCCAGTATGAATTGCAGTATGAATAAATTGACCTTATTTACTGGCAGTATAATTTTAGTTACTATTGGCACTGTACTATTTGAATTGACTTAACATTTCGGAGGACAGAATGAAGACTTAAAGTTTAAATATTACACAATTCTTATCTTGCATCAAGCAAATCCTAATGCATTATGTTGCCATTGCTCACTTCCTGTTTTACAGTGTGGAAAGGGAGCATGGGAGGGGTCTTACTGCAGCAGACCACTGCGAGACCACTTTCTCATGACTTCGATGAAAGGTCCATCCTGACAGGAAGCATCTCAACTCTAATGAGCCCTGAGCCAGGGTTGCACAGTTCGTCTAGTCTGCCCCATTCTGCTCGATCCCCTTCCTCTGGAGACTTCCTGTCTAATTGTGACTATGGTGAGTGAAAAACCATGTGGCATGGACATCGAGAGCATATGTCATGTGTTAACTAACAATAAAGAAGGAAAGTGGGTACCATATTACTCAACAACAAAAAATAGATTTCGCAATTGGTGCAACATACCCAGTTACACTACAAACTCTAATTGAAAGCATCGCTACATCTGACATGGCTGGGCTGTACTGAATCAATGCCGGACAAATGTAATCAGTTGAAACATAGCTTGATGTTATGTAATCTACAACGGTTAAAACAAAAATCCTCAAAATTGAACATTCCTGCAGAATGACCTCAAGTGTAAAGATGAAATATGCTGTTCTGGCCCCATCTCTTTCAATTTGACTCTGCTTTCTCCAGAGACACAGTCAGGAAGTGACATGTTTGTTCCAAAGCAAATTCCAAAAATACCAAGAATGGAACTTTAGGGAGGAGAAAACATTTCCAAGCCCTTCATAGAAACAAGCAAAGCAGTTCACTTCATGATCCCCTTAAAGGGACAGTTAACCCAAAAATAAAATAATTAAACATGTCATTCCAAATCTATCTACAAATCTTTTTTCTGTGGAACACAAAATTAATTATTCTTAAGAATGTTGGGAAACAAACAACTTTGGACCTCATTGACTACAATTTTATGCACAAAAAACCTCACTCAGATACAGTATCTCACGAAAGTGTGTACACCCCTCACATTTCAGCAAACATTTTAGTATATCTTCTCAAGGGATTATACTATAGAAATGAAACTTGGATATATTTTATTTTAGTATATATTTACTGTCCTCTGAAAATAAACTCAACATACAGCCATTATTGTCAAAATAGCTGGCAACAAAAGTGAGTACACCCTAAGTGATAATAGCTGTGTGTCATTTAACCATGCAAAGCAACATGTCCTATTCATCATTTTCATGTTTTTGTCTGCTTGACAGGACCATACAAATGTGTGTATCTTGCATTAGAGCAGTTAAAATTTGTGCTTTGAGTACAATTCTCTCATACTGACCACTGGATGTTCAACATGACACCTCATGGCAAAGAACTCTCTAAGGATTTGAGAATTAGAATTGTTGCTCTCCACAAAGATGGCCGAGGCTATAAGAAGATTGGTAACACCCTGAAACTGAGTTACAGTACAGGCCAGGGTCATACAGAGGGTTTCCCAGACGGGTTCCACTCGTAACAGGCCTCGCAAGGGTCAATCAAAGCAGTTGAGTCCTTGTGATGTGCGTCAGGTGCAGAAGCTGACTTCAAAAAACAGACGCATGAGTGCTGCCAGCATTGCTTTAGAGGTTGCAAAAGCGGAAGGTCAGCTTGTCAGTGCTCAGACCATACGCCGCACACTGCAACAAGTCGGTTTGCATGGCCGTCATCCCAGGAGGAAGCCTCTTCTGAAGCTGGCTCACAAGAAAGCCCGCAAACAGTTTGCTGAAAGAAACCTGTCCAAGAGCATGAATTACTGGAACCATGTCCTGTGGTCTGCTGAGAGACTAAGATAAACTTGTTTGGCTCAGATGGTGTCCAGCATGTGTGGTGATGCACTAGTGAGGAGTACCAAGAGAATTGTGCCTTGCCTACAGTCAAGCATGGTGGTGGTAGCATCATGGTCTGGGGGTGCATGAGTTCTGCTGGTACTGGGGAGCTGTGCTTCATTGAGGGAAACATGGATTCCAACATGTACTGTGACATTCTGAAGCAGATCATGATGCCCTCCCTTCAGAAACTGTGCCGAACGTCATGATAACGACCCCAAACACTCCGCCAAGATGACGACTGCCTTGCTGAGGAAGCTGAAGGTGATGGAGTGGCCAAGTATGTCTCCAGACCTGAATCCTACTGAGCACCTGTGGGGCGTCCTCAAGCAGAAGGTGGAGAAGCACCATGTGACCAACATCCAGCAGCTCCGTGATGTCATTATGGAGGAGTGGAAGAGGATCCCAGCAACAACCTGTGCCAGGAGGATTAAGGTATTGCTAGATAACAATGGTGCTCACACAAAATATTGACACTTTGGACACAGTTTTGACATGTCCACTTAGCACTTTTGTTGCCAGCTATTTTGACAATAATGGCAGTAAGTTGAGTTATTTTCAGAGGACAGTAAATATATAATGCTATACAAGCAGCACATTGACTACTCTAAAATATATCCAAGTTTCATTTCTATAGTATTGTCCCCTGAGAAGATATACTAAAATGTTTGCTGAAATGTGAGGGGTGTACTCACTTTTGTGAGATACTGTATTTCTTAAAATATTTTCTTTTATGTTTCACAGAAGAAAGAAATTTATTTAGGTTTAGAATGACACGAGGGAGAGTAAAATGACAGAATTGTCATGTTTGGGTGAACAATCCCTTTAACAAAACATATCAACAGATTTCACCAGTAGGATTTCACCATTAAATTGCATCTAATGAGTGTTTTATTTCTATTTCTTACAAAAAAAAAGTTTCTTTAAATATAATGATGAACTTTTACCCCGAGAACTTACATTGAAATGTGCTAGACATGTATGACTTTTCCAATCATTTTTAAGAAAAGAGAGAAAGAGAAAAATATGCCAATCTAAAATATAACACTACTGAGAAAAGACAATGTAAAACAATGCGGAAGGACTACTGTGAAGGAAACACGTCAATTTATTCACATGGGAAGAAAGGCCATTTAAATCACTTAAAAGCTTATCTCAGATGACGTGACAGGCACAGTACATAGAAACTGGCTCTTTATCCCAGTTCCTGTGCTAGGGCTTCCTGAACACGCTCAATTACTTCCCTCATATCACACTCCTGCCTGGCACACCCAGCATTATGACACATGGCACTCTGCCCTAAAGGTCAGCAGACAAATTATAACAGGATCACAGTTGGGGAGTAGCTAACTGAAATGTGACAAAATGCTACATCACCTTTTTCTATTATGCACACAGATTTAAAGTTGAGAGACCTAATGCAAATGCATTCCTCTTAAAACATATGTAGATTTGGGATATCCCAATTCATTTGTGTAAATCGGTTCATGTAAATGGAAAAGGTCTCTGCACAGTGAATATTTAGTTAAATTCTGCAGTATTGCCACCATATTTTTAACTCATTTGTGACCCTGGATCTCAAAACCAGTCACAAGTCGCACGGGTATATTTGTGGCAATAGCCAACAATACATTGTATGGGGCAAAATTATCGATTTTTCTTTTATGCCAAAAACCATTAGGCCATTAAGTAAAGATTGTGTTCCATGAAGATATTTTGTAAATTTCCTACATACTTGTATTCCTTTCATACTTGTAAATATATAAAACATTTATTTTTGTGAGTGAATGCAGCACAATCGCGAACATAAATGGACCTTAAATAAACTTTAAAGGAGATTTTCTCAATGTTTAGATTTTTTTGCACCCTCAGATTCCAGATTTTCAAATAGTTGTATCTCGGCCAAATATTGTCATAATCTTAACAAACTATACATCAATTGAAAGCTTATTTATTCAGCTTTCATGTGATGTATAAATCTCAATTTCATAAAATTGCTCTATGTGACTGTTTTTTTGGTCCAGGGTCACATTTATAAACTGGTTCATAGTTTTATTAGTTAATTGTATTATTATTTATTTTCAGGTGATACGATAAGCATCATGAACTAACAATTAACAGCATTTTTTTCCCTCAATCTAGGTTTATTTATAAATATAATATTGTTTATTATTAAATATCCATTAACAAGGTACTATTATTAATATTATTGTTAATGTAGAATTAACATTAATGTAGATTAATAAATGCAGTAAAAAAAATGTTCATTTTTAGTTTATCGTTTATCATACCACAAGTATGTGGTTTTGGAGAGGAGTAAATAAAATGTTGCAGAGGTCCAGAGAAAATGAATGTTTAACTTCAGAGATGTTGAAAAGATTGAGATAAAATGAGAGCCAATCAAATCAGAATAGCTTCCTGAACAGAGCTTATGGTCTTGTGGAGTAAAATAATACTGTAAGGGCCAAGAGCTACAGTGCCTGTACACTCTGAGGAGGGGTATCAATCATGAGGTGTATGTGTGCCTTCCATATCAGCATAAAATAAGTTACAAAATGGCCGGTTCTTTTGCTAAAATCTGATAATGTCTGGACACATTCAAAGCCAAAGAAATAGCCAATACATGCTATTCGTGCACCTGTGACTGCACGTTGAATTCAACAAACTACTTTTTGCAATTGTAGACACGGTTCATGCAGAAAAGCCAAGTTGAATCTTCAACACTGAGAGCATCCACAGTAAGACCAAAGTCCCCATGGGAACAAGTAATGATAATGATTGATTTTTTTCCCCACAGCACATCCATTTAAAAAAAAAAAAAAAGTTTGTTCTCTCAAAGCAGTATGTGAACATCAAACATACGTATGTTTCCACGATACACGTGCAAAAAAAGTATGTGCGAAAAATTACAATGAAAGATTAATGTTTAATCTTGTTAAAATTCTGAATTGAGTTCACATAATAGAAAAGTCATATTTATCCATGGAGAGGTAACTAACTATCATCGTTGGTCAAGGGCCAGTACAGAGTTGAAGATTTCCAGCCTCTAGGATTTCTGTGGTTGTTATTTTACATTCACTTACTGTACATACACATATGAAAAACCTAGCTTGGTGAAATTGCTCACAGACTGTTCAGAAGCAATGCCAAGGCAACAGAAGTACCAGAACCCACAGGCAGCGAAAGAGAGGGAGGTCATAGAGGGAAGGTTTTAGCGGAGAATCAATTTCTCAAGTTAAAATGGATGTTTCCAAATAATAGAGGGGAAAAAAATAGCCAAACTTACTAATTTATCACAGATGACTCAATTCAAGCACAAACTCCAAATCCAAATCACCCTCTGTTAAAGCGTCCATTTTTAGCACCTAGTAGGTGATGCAGAGGCGTTTGTCAAGGTTATGCCTTTTAAATTCCAAATCAATCCAATGTGAATTTGAATTGAAATACCAAACAAGCTACTGAAATTCTAATTTGAATGCAAGGAAGAACAAAAAATGATAATGAACTGAAATTCATTGTTAAAGTCGGCATGAAATCGAATTTGACAAATCTTCTTTTTATATGTAATATTGTACTGTTTATTATAAATTATTTATCTTTGATCTTTAATCAAATACATTACCCTTCCCTCCCCCCTCGAAACGACCTCTTCTCTTTCGGTCACGTGCCATGGCGAAAGGGTGCGGCCAGAGCCGATGAGGGTGCGGCTATCGAGATGCTCTCGAGGGTGAACTTGACTGATAACAGAGAATGTCTAATAAGGCTGATAACTTGACTTGACTGATCTTGGTTCGCGGGAATAATAAAATAAAATAAAAAATCCTTCATGTGAGGGTAACGGTGGGGAGTCCGGTGGAGAGAAATCCTCCACAACTGAATGTAAACTGGCATTCAAATCTGCCTCCATTTTGTTTGCAACGCCCAACCTCCAACGATCCAATCAATTCCCGAAGGATGAAATCAAGCCCCGCCCTACATTTTTTTCTAATTTCAGAAGCCGTTTCACTCGGATATACGTCACAACAAGGAAAAAATGACAATCTCAACTTACGTTTCATGCCGACTTTAACTACAAAAATGTAGTCTTTCCATGACAGATAGAATGACAGACAGACAGACAGAAAGAATGATTGATTGACAGAACAACAGACAGACAGACAGGCAGATAGAGATAGACGGATGGGGTCTACAGCAGACGAGAGTCTGGGTAAACTGGATTGTGAATGGTTAGTGCGCTGAAATACAGCAATCAAAAGTGCCACAATTGTTTAGTGAACAGTTTTTGGTAGAAAACGATCATTCAGTGACATCTCCTCCACTTAAGTCTTTACTCTTAAGCAGAGAAGAAGGGAAGTACAGCAGTGTGGTGCAGAAAGTCCCTGGGGTGCTGTGGGCCAGTCCTGCGGCAGAGATGGAGCCAGTGTGGCCCTGTCTACAGAGTGAAAAACACTACAGTACGAACACAAACTGCAAACCTGACATTTAGGATTGTTTATATTGTGATGAGAAGTACTGTGATTAGCAAATTACAACTTATTTCAACATTGTTAGAAGTATGTATGCGGGAAAGACTCTTATACGAGACTAGTATGTTAATGAAAGCATATTTGTGGTCTTGATGCAGTCTCCACAGTGTACTGGTAATGATGGACCTCTGAGGTTTGTTAACTGCAAAGTCATGCTTTCACATTGCCTGTAAAACAGCGTGATGGCACATTGAGGCTGGGTGTCAGAATGTCTGCAGTGTGTATGCAGGTCTGGGGGCATCTGGTGCACAGCTGTAACTCTTCTGCAGACAGTGTCATGAAGTGCAACCTTGCTGGAGGTCAGTCAGGCAACAGCCACCCATGATGATGCCTCCAGTCACTTCACTGCAGCAGAGTCAACAAGAGCCTTTAGTGCTGAAGACGCTGAAATACCTGTACTAATGGGAGACCTATTTACCTCAAAACACATTTTATTGAAAATGTTAATACCACCAAAAAATATTTTGACTCCTCCCTTGTGTCAAGGTTACTGTGAAGCAAATGCATGGGCCCATTTATGGAGGATTTAGAAACTGAAATTTGAGGCATATCATTTTATTGTTTTATTAAAAAATATATATTACCGGTATGCATATAATAAAATAAATATTATTAAATTAAAATGTAATGAAAATATGAAGCGTTTCCTTGGCTACTAACTAAAATAGTTACGTTGAAATGATAACATTACTAATATTGAAATAAAATTAAAGGTAAATTGAAATAAAAAACATATAAAAAGCAAACAATTATAAATGACAAATAGACAAAGTAAAATGAAAATAAACTGAAATTATAAAAATAACTGTAAACTTAAAATATGAATAAATACTTAACAGCATATAAAATATTAAAATAACACTGATATACGAATATCATAATAACACTAATATCATTTACATCTTGTGGCTATATTATTGAAACTAAATATGCAAATTGGCCCCATTCACTTCCATTGTAGGTTCTAACAAATTTGTGCTTTTTTTAAATAAAAGTAGGGACAAGTGGACATTTTGTTGTCAGGGGCGTAGGAATGACTTTGACATCAACGTCCATCCCACCACCATAATAGTAACATACAGTATGGTGACGTGGTACAACACGTATAGAATCACAAACAGCAAATAAATAAACAATCATCCAATCTGTTTATTATTAGTCAAATATTGGAGTTGGGAAAAATAAAAGGTGTACAAGCCCCCCTTTAATTGTGGGCAGAAAGGAGAGTGGCACTTTACAAGGCAAATATTTGATTTGTAACCCAAAAAAATAAAAAAATACAACAGTCAAATACGGCTTTGGAAACAGGCAGGGTCTCTAAGGTAGGTATATGATATAATAAGTAACAAGGAGCTAACAATAATAAATAAATAATAACAAAAATAACATTGTCAGATTAGATAAATAATGCAAATGTATTTTGCATTGGAATCCTACCCAAAAAGTTATACTTTTGCTCATGTGATAATGTAACGGGAAAACAGCATTCTGCAAGTGCTCATTTAATGCATGTATTAGGAACTAGAACCCTTTTGTGGGGTGGCATTATTCTGAAATGAGATGACAGAACATTTTACTTTTGCTAAGGTTAACACAGAGAAATCGATTGTCAGCTATATCTATAGCTATGTGGCTAGCTATCTAACGTTAACGTAACGTTAGTTAGCACCTCTCGCAAAGCATAACACACGTGCCATTCTAAATGCCATTGTTGATTTAATCGTCATATGCCTTGTATCCATAATTCAATTTTAAAAAGCTTGCTAATTTCAACCGCTCGACTGAGACTAATTTACCTCATACAAAGTCGAGTTTTATTCCAGTTCAAAGCTGGTGCGCACCTGTAACATATTTGTATGTTCCTAGAGTAATGTTAACTTCTCTCTACCAATCAGATGCACCGACTATAGGTGAAAAGTGAAGAATATGAAGCTGGTGATTGGCGAATGGTGATTATTCAAACATAGCATGAAACAGGTTTGACCTACCACTCTGGGTTTGACTTGCTGGCAAAACCAGATATCTTCTTCGTCGTGCTTTCAAAATAAAAGTTCCAAATGTACAGTTTTTGTCCCTGTGGTATAGGCTAATTTTTGGGTGGGACACATGCAGCATTTTCCAATATTGAGTTCCGGTTCCTACGCCACTGGTTGTTGTTAACATTATGCCACAAATGGTGTCAATTGAGTTTAACTGTACAGATTTCTAAATATATCAATGATACTCACTTAATAGCAAATAAAAGATGTTGCCTTATTTCACTCCCTATAGTTTTGTTGTTTACAGTGGGACAGCCCTAAAAAATGTCTGACTCCTTAGGAAGTGCACTAGCTACTCAACTAGAGAGCTGACTAAGACACACCCTGTGCTGGACTTCGATGTCCAAGACTCAATAACCAGAAAAATTAGCTTTCAGGCCTAGTTTTGTCTTGGCTGAGACAATCGGACTAGACAGAGAGCTGCCTGTGTGCTGAAAATAGACAGTTTTACCTGTTTGTTTCAGCAGGGTCTGTAGTACTGTCTCTATTCTGGCTTCCTCACGGCCATCTCAGGACATCCTGACTACACTGGTCAATGCCTAGAAGAATAGAGG
Source organism: Squalius cephalus (assembly GCF_949319135.1). NCBI lineage: Eukaryota > Metazoa > Chordata > Actinopteri > Cypriniformes > Leuciscidae > Squalius > Squalius cephalus. Next base: position 16,715,930 of record NC_137132.1, on the reverse strand, counting down.
ACTTCCTGTATGTTTGCTGTGCTCTCTTCTAAGGAATAGGGAACAGCGGGAATAACATACCATTCTTCAGCCACTCCAAAGACATTCCTGCAATGAAGGGGAAGTTCCTATTTGCGAAGTTCCTATTCTGCCAAACTCCATACAAAAGGATGTCAAAAATATTTCCATAACATGCGTATATAATTAGTAATCAAATTACCAAGCAAGAATAAAAAAAAAGTCCATTATAAAATGGGAAAAAATGCTGTATACTTAAACCCATGGCGACAAAGTCATGTCATCTATATAAATATCATTGAGACTTAGGAATGGACTTTTGACTTGGGTCAGCAGCACCCTAGCAACAAATTTAGCAATTTATTTCTTCAGTACAAATCTAATTTTCACTATGAAAGCAGTACCTAGGTCAGCAGACTTTGTCCTGAAAAACATAGCTAAATCTAAGACTCAAAAACAGCAAAACTGAGCCGTAAGACATAGAAAGTAAAAGGTCAATCAAGACGACAGCAGGGTCCAGCTGTGCCTGACTTCATAAAATATGCCTGCTGGAGGAGACTGTCATGAACTCCCTCCACTTGGCTTTTGTTTGCACTGGGACATGATCGTTTTACAGCTCTTCTTTATTTGGATTAATGATAAAGCTGTTGCTATTTGTTTTCTGAGACAATAGGACCGAGAATGGCTCCCGCTGCTCAGTGAGGCCCACAAATCAGTACAGCACTCCAGACATCACACAGGCAAACACAGACACGTGCTACAAAACACGACTGCCCGGGACCACATTCACACCAGAACAAAGGTCCAGCTCTTCACTTCCTGTTTGTCAAATATTCTGTTCCATGATTACTTTTATAATAGGGATGCATTCAAAAATAGATAAACTTTAGGAAACATGTTTTAAGACACCCTTGTTCCATTCACTTGTGCTCCGTCTAGCCGTGTTCCCCAGTCATTTACTCTACATTGATGCAAATTGCTGTCTGACAAATCACACTGCAAGGCATCACTAGAATTGACAACTTAAAAATCACAAAATTAAAATTGAGGCACCTTTATGGCACTTTTGCATATAGTGGTTACTGATTTTAAGCATGTTGAATATTGCTTTGCATTTGAAAAGTCAAATGCAAATTAGTGTATGACAGTTATGGATTTCTTAAAGGCCAGCGGTGATATGGAAAGCTAGGGTGGTCAATATATTTTTATACACATTATACAATTCAATAATCCCACAAGATGGACACAAAAGTCCAGTCCATATAGAGATTGTGTCTCTTCAGAAGGCTAGATTAAACCACTCGATTCGCATGGATTTCTTTATGAATGTCTTGAAACGTCAAATGTTTTGGTTACCTGGACTTTTAATTGAGGGACAGAAATTTCATTAAAAATATCTTAATTTGCATTCCAAAGATTAACGAAGTAAATGATGATTGTAAACATTTATTCAGTTCATAAAAAAAAAAAAAATAGGGCTGTAACAATATATCGCAATACAAAAATGCTGTGTATGTATCGTGGATAGTGACAATCTGTAGTGACAATCTAAATTATTTTAAATATATCTAGTCAGTTACAGAGAGCAAGCATATTCATTTAAAATCATTTTGTATTTAGAATCTTGAATATTTTTATTCTGGTGTCACCATTGCCTTGTGCATTGGGTTTCCAGCACCAAGTCCAAGCCATTTCATTTCCACCCCCAATGTAATACCAAATTTAACATTTTAATCAACAGTATTTTTTGTTAACCTTTTACCATATGTCTTGGAGTATCGCAATAATATCGAATCGTTATATGTATCGAATTGTGACATGAGGGTATTATTACACCCCTAAATTTTTTTTTTTTTTTTAAATCAATAGATATTTGAAAACAGAAATACTATCCATTGACAATAACTTTAGAATTTGGCAGTGATAAAGTGAATAGAAGAACACTTTTGTTATTCTGCAAAGTGGACATGGTAATCGGCCGATAATCTCAAAATGTCCAAATATTGCCTGAATAAACTGATTGGCCGATATATCAGTCTATCACTAGTTCAAATATTGAGTTTTAATAAACAATCACTGCTGTCACTTCCACGTACTAGAGTACTTCCTGCCCATCTTTATTTTAAAACTCCTCCACAACAAAAGAAGCCCAAAATGAATACTCTCAGAGGACATATTAGATGTTCCAGACAATGCCTGTAGCACAGCTTGCCAAAAGACAGAACAGATTATGATCGCCGTCCGAGAGAGAGCGATAGACAGAGGGGGCAAGAGTCAGGGTGACACAAGCTGCAGAGAAAACCCCCACTGACCTGAGGCCAGATAATGAACCATAATGAATACAACGGGAGGCTGACTAAGAACTATGCAGCAAACTAAGCCCCTCTTTGTTTGTTGGTAAAACCCAAAATAGCACAGCAGAACCACTCTGGTATGAGATGGAGGTGACTGCCAAATTTGCAGAAGCACATGATGAACCGTTCTAATTGTTACGAGATGGTCTGTCACCAAATGGGCAAAAATCACTCAAACCTTTAAGCTAAACAAATCTTAGATTTCCTGAAAGTGCTTAATTTATGATGCTGCCACAAAGTTAAAACTATTCCATAGGAAAAACCATTAGGGAGTCCTTCACAAACATGTGGTTGCATAAACAGGCAGGGCTGATGATCGCTTTATTTTTCTAAGCCCATTACAGCAGTACAGTACCATTAGCCTGATGTTAGTGCTCGAGTTAAGATTTATTGTAGACACAAATGCTGAAGCCAAGAGGCAGCTTTTCTTACTCTAGGCTATACAGATCATTTACCATCATGTAAATGTAGTAATGATGAAGAAGATGAGAAAGATGAGCGAGTGTTCGGTCTTCGTGCTGTCAGGCATATGTAGGTCCATTCGGCCTGCAGGAGTACAGCTGCTCTTCACCTGCTCTAGGCCAAGGCTGACTACAAAGAAACCAGGGTCTGTTTCAACAAGTACAAAAACACTTAGAACTGATTTTAACACTATATTCCTCAACCCAAATGTTCCGGTGACTAATACATTACAAAAGTCTAAGCCTGCCTGGGATGCATAACTTTTTCTCCATACAGCTACCAAACCATGCAGCTTTTTCTGTAAATACAACACAATTCTTCCATTTAGAGGTGGTGTTTTGATTTAACCATAATTGCTATTCTTAGCTGTAAGAATAGCAGTGTGAGCATGTGTGTGTTAGAATGCTCTGACATATGAAGTCTGCTGTCAAAAAGTTTGAAACAATCACAAAGTTCTGAAGGAACTGGCGCAGTTACTTTGCACACCATTTAGTTTACATTAAAATGTTTGATTATGTGGTTGTAAAAGAAATGTCATCAAATTGGGCAGACGCTGAAACAAATGAGTAATGTGTTAACAGCTGTCTGAATGGTAGAAATACAGATAAGGAGAAAAAAAGCTGTTACATGTGTAAATAGCAGCTCTGTTTACTGGAAAACGGGTTTAGCGAGTGTTATGTGAGAAAAGGGCTAACATCACCTACAAATTGTAATGCTAACCTTTTAATAAACGCAAGCAATATCACATTTTTTCATGTACTTTAAAAAACGAATAATTTAATTTTATAATTAATTGAATCATTTCATTTTTAATCAGTTTAACTGAGCTCTGCATTTTTAGCACAATCTCGCAAACCCACAGCAGTTTACTATTGAACCTCTCGAGGATCGTGAACCTCCATTTGGGAAACCCTGTTTTAGGCTAATGAAAAGTTTAGTAGTTGTAAAGGGACCATTTAAATTAATAATTGTCAGCAAGCAGCAAACTGAAGGGAATAATTATTAAACAGCCAACACCTTTTTTCCTACACAAACACCTTTTAATGATTCAAACCCTCTGATTCACTGTTTCAAAACTCAATTGCATGTCACACCTCTCTGTTGTGCACTCTAAAGTTTCACAGATGGCTCATCATTCAGCTTCAGAATACCTTTTTACAAATTACTTAGGGCTCCTCACTGCACATTACATAGCAAACTTAAGTTAACATTCATTTAACTGAATGTACTGTTTTCCAAGCAAGTAAACAACATTGCTAAATTCTAGGAATCCAATGAGTGTAGTTCAAGAAGTCTTACGTAACACCCACAAGCAGTAACTGTAGGAAGAAGCTTTGTGATTTGTGATGTTGAGCATCAACATATGCAACTTGGCACGACAGCACTAGATTGAATCCAGACCAGTAGCGGCACACATGCTAGTTAATGAAGACACAACCTCCGCCCATCCTAAAAAAATAAAGCATTTACGCAAAAGTGCCATTCTTATCTGTAATCCAACAAGGACATAGGCTAACTGATAAGTTTCAAAGGTTTCCTTCTGTCAAGGAAAAACACGAAAGAGATTTTTCATCCATTCATCACACCCATCTCACACAAGAAAGAGTCCCTGACCAGCCTCTTTCTCTTTTACTAACAGTAAGTGCAATTTATAGTTGCATACCAAAACTAAACTGCAAACTGTAATGGGGAAAATTCTGAATTTACTGTCGCACTGTGTCCAACTATTGCACAGCAAACTGTGAAGAAAAACACAAACAAAACAATTTCAAAGCCTGTCATTAAAGTCATCACTTGTGGAAAGCTGGAGGAAGAAAAGATTCTGTTAGACACATTGTGACAGATGTTCATCCTGGAAAGGAATCCGCTTCCTGTTGCACAAGAACATGTTCATCTTAAATGATGTGCTTGTACTCTCGAGAAGAGCCAATTGGCTCTACATGTGTAAGAGCTGGGCAGGCTTGTGGGGAGTTGCCTGGAAAGCCTGTGATCATGAACGAGAGAAGAGAAGAGAGACAAAGTATGGACTTACGTCAAATGCTTCCCGCCGCAGCCCTTCGGTGTTCCTCAGCCAGCATCGGCTCAGCTCGCTTAACTCCAGAATGGGCTGAACTTTAAGCCGAACCGTGTCGCCTGACTGCCGAATCATCTCCACGATCTCATCCCTGTTCTTGTTCTCCACATTTCGCCCGTTGATCTCCACCAGCCTGTCTCCGGGAACCAAACCAAGAGCCAGGTCCTTGGTGCCGGCACCTGGCTCCGCAAAATGGACTACTCTGCGATATACCGTTCCATCCGTGCCGTGGTCCAACATGGTGGTGCGCCGCAGAGAGAAGCCGAAATCTCCAGTGTTACGCCTCTGGAGAACCAGCTCCCGAACTTCGGGCGTCTGCGGCGGCACGACAGCAGGCAAGCGGAGGTCCGCAGGAAACGTCTTGTCCACAACCTCAGGAATCTGCACCTTTTTCCCAGCAGGAGGCTGCTGCTGATGTTGAAGACTTGGCTTACGTTGGGGGTCAAAGATCTTGGTTTCTACCTGCGGCGATGGGGCAGCAGAGTTCTGCCCAGAAGGTGTGGAGCCTTCGGACGGACTTTCATCTTTATTCCGCTGAGAAAAGGAGAAGCGCTTCATGATGGAACCCATTTGTGAGTTTTGCATGGCGAGGGAGCCAAACCTAGCTGCCCGCTCCTTGACAGAGCTCCGATGGCCATCTTGACCGTAATCGCCCTTCAGATCATCACTGGAACTGGCCGCGCTGAGCTGATCTGCATCCAGGACCATGCTGCTGCGGTTACTGAGGCCATCCGACTCAATGTCAGTCAGGTTGAGCTCAGTGCTGCTGGCAACTTTAATAGGGATAGGGTTGGAGATCTCCAACTTGTTCTTGGAGTCACGCTTGGAGCTCCGGTTGAGGTTGAAGAAGCCCCGCCTCATGCTCATCTCATCGAGGCTTCGGAGCTCAGCTGCAGACATCCGTTCCCTCCGGTCTCTCTTGTCCTTTTTCTCCTTCCTAACTCCATCCTTCTCCTTGTCTTTTTTGATCAAGTTGAACATATTGTCCCCAAAAGTAGTCTAGGTTCCACTACAGAAGCACCAATGTTTTTAGAAGTGAGAGATTTTTCCATACAGAGAGGCTTCTGTACATCCAGAATGGATTAATTATGGCTCCCTGGAGAAAGAAAAATATAGCATCAATAATTGTATCATTTGTCATGTTTCTTTGCACAATGAGAATATTTTAGATTCTAGTCATGTCATAATATCCAACTAAACAGCAACTGAATATCCTGCATTACAATATGCAATTACTTTGTGAAAAGGTAATGTATGTAGTTGAAATCACTGACTGGCCTTCATTCAAGAAACTGCTGTACCATAATGTGACATGATAATATTCACTGGAAAAGCAAAATTGACAAGTTTTAGTGTAAGGAAGACACGTATCATTATTTCACTAAAAGGATGTGAAAAGGATGTGAAACAAACAGGGTTTAAGGAATTGGGGAGGTGCTATCAAAGCCACGGGCCTCTAACATTCCTATTTTCCCACCAGCAGGAGACTTCATCATCCAAACAAGTTCCATTAACAAGGGGCCAAATTCTTCCCTATAATACAGGAAGGCAATTCGGGCAATTCTTCCCCATAAAAGGTTTGATGCAGGCTTAATGCAATACTCAATGATAGTACCTACTCTACTAATTGTACTACTATTTATAATTTGAGTTCAACAATAATATATAAATGCAACATATACTAGTAGTAAACCCTAGCTAGTATAAACAAAAAAACAGTAATATTTATTATGATAATACTGATTAAAAATGCATTATGAATATAAGTGGACCTGGTAATCAAAACCAAGATAAAGACATTGCCTGAGCCTGGAAGCACTTAAAGACGTCAGACTTCTCTCAATGCATTAGTCCAACGAGTTATTCTCATTTTCATTTGCATCAGCATCAGTCTCTTTATAGCACAGAATACTAGCTTGAATTTCATGAGGGTTGTGGAATATGCTCAACATGTTTGAACAAGCATGTAAAAAGTTAAAGTCTCTTACAAAAATGTACTAAGGTAACCGGTTAGCTCCAAAACCCAACAGTTTTAATGGGTATTTGACATGACACATATAGGAGTGGCATCAGTGTCCAGCAGTGTGCATGACACAAACTTCATATACATATAAACTTATGCTCATTCATTAATGAATACATGCAGTTTTGATGGTGGCCTCATAATAATAGAGAAAGTATGTGTTTACATGCATTACATGACCTAAGTTCATAATCTGAGAATAGTGTCTAGTTGTGTATTGACTAACATTAGAATGCTAGCTTTTCATTTACAGTTCAGTGATTAATTGCATAACTGTTGTTAATAAATTGATAAACCCTATATGCACTTGACCACTGACATGAGAGGAAAGCGAGGGCGAGTCCCTGTCCTCCTTCACACCTATAATGCTACAATATAATTAAGCGTTCTATTACAATGTAGCCTATAAACCTGCGGTTTGCTACACTGTATCATTGACGCACTATAGCCAGACAGATACAATCCATGCGAGAGTCACATAAAAGGGAAATACACGTTAAGACAAGAAACCTTATATAAATTGCCCGGTCAGTCAACCGGAGCGGCGAGAGCCTCGTCAATCATCAGCAGCAGGAAAGCCAAACGCTAACGCTCAAAATCAGCTTCCAAGCCTTTAAATTAGCTGGACACGGACTGAAACTGTTAAACACAGACCACCAGAGTACACATATTTTAGCGTGAGACTACCAAACAGAATGAGCAGTGAATGTAAGAACCCTCCGACTACAGTTAGCAGGTCAGTTAGCATGAGTAAGTGGCTGATAAGGGTCCTTTCTTCGCCTCTATATCCAGCAGCGGGCTGCTGTTGATCCCATGCTTACATCCCTGACATGGGATTTTACCTCCTGAAAATAACTGGATGTTATCTTGTTCACAGGATTAAAACATAAATAGATATACACATAAAAGTCCGCAGGACTCACCGTTGTGAGGTATCCAGGTTTTTGGTAGGGAACGGTGTTGTTTCTGTTCGTTCTATCCTCTAGATGGGCGCAGCTGAACGTGAGCAGGCGAGCACTGTTGTAAATATATAGTGATAAAGGCGGTATGTTGGCCTCATGCTGCTTATTGTTCGGTGAGAGGAAACGGCGACATCTGCTGTCTGTGTTGAGAACTGCAGCTGCGGAAATCAATGCCAAACACGTTCAGTGAAACACAAATCTATTGTCTCGTTTTGCTTTTGGTGGTCGTCAATTGGTAGCTACAGTAAAATCATTTCAGAACAGGTCTAGAGATAGGCTATATAAAACTGACACTGAAGGGTCTCAGTTAAATCAAAGCTATGAGTTATTAATGTTAACTAAAAACATTTTTTGTTCATTCATTGAAATAAAGCTGCAATAAAGTATGAACATTTGATTAAAAGCTAAATTAAAATTAGAAATGTTGCCTTGTAACACTTGTGTAGCATTAAAAATACAAACTGCTAATAAATAAAAAATAAACTGAACTTAATAATAATAATAAAACCTAAATAGTAGCCTAATATTTAAAAAAGAATAATAAAAAACAAAAACACATAACAAAAATACTTAAATTAAAATACAAAACTGAAAATATAAAAATAAAAGCTCATTAACAAAATTAATAAATCTTTTATAGTATTTACATAATGCTAAAATTGCAGGTATGGTATTTATGGGCTTGAACTTGGACGGGATCTTGGGGTCATATCTTAATTAGATTACACTAATGCCCTGACCTTTCATCAGTTTTTGTTTTGTTTTGTTTTTGCTTAAGTAATTATAAGTTACTAAATTGTGTACTAAGTTTAACTACCTGTGAGGACCTTTTTCTTTATAAAATGACCTCACAAATATAGTGACATATTTCAAAAATAAGTTTGTGAAGCCAAATTATATTTTGTTTTGCACTTATGATTGCTTTTGATCATTAGTATAATGTTTTATTAATCATAATCATGTACTTTTGTATATTTTAATCATAGTAGCTTTCTCTTTGGTCTACTGTAACATTTATTTAAGTGGGAGAAGTAATTAGGGACTTTAGCTTAAGGTTAACCAATTTAATTTTCAAGTACTGAAAAGCCTTGTTTTTTTAGTTCAATAAACAATAATGACATTACAATTAAGGAAGATTACAATTATACTAACGAGATATAATACTTGGATAAAAACACAAAATAACCATATCAGGGGTTTTCTTTTAGATGCCACAGACCACCAAATTTGATCATCACTGTGTGAATTTAAAAAGCATCTTTTATAAACATCCAATTTAAACTGAAAAATGTATATTCTAAATGTAAAATTATTTTCTATTAAGTTACACATATATATCTTACTCACTATGTAATGTTTATTAATAATTTCTAATTTATCTATTCACTTAGGTCTATTTATTTTAATCTTATTATTTATTTATTTTTTCACAGTTTTTCTCTAGACTTATCCGCAGACTCCTGTCACTCTCCTGCAACCCCCTGGGGTCCCCGGACCCCAGTTCGAAAACCCCTGGGAATAAATGTCACTGTGCGGCACAAAGGAATACATAATCTACATTAGGCTATATGAGGGAGGTAGTTTGAAATCTAGTCCAATAAGTATCATTTAGACTAATTGGGTGAAACAACATACATGTAACTGCTGATTTCAAAGGATTTTCTTCTGATACTGCAAAATGGATTTTACTAGTAGTGGCCAGTAGGTGGTGCCTACCTTCAATTCCTGCTCGGCAGATTGGAACCGTATGGAATGCCAAAGTTGCTGAAATAAGAAATAAATAAACACATAAATAATATAAAAAGAAATATATATTAAAAAAAAAACTAAACTAAACAAAGTAAATAAATGCATAAATAATTATACTAATAAATGTAAACCAAAATGTAAAGCAAAAATAAATGTAGGCTATATTTATTCTTTTATTTCCTTATTTATGTATAATTGTATTGTTTCACATTAATTTATTTTTTCATTTATAGTACATTTATTTAGTTCCACATTCATTTATTTATATATGTATTTATGTCAACATGTATTTCTTTCCACATTTATTTATTTTCACATTTATTTATTTCTACATTTCTTTGTCCGTATGGTAATGAGGGGGGCGTGTTTTACCTCAGACATAGCAATCAAGCTCAGAGTGGAAAGGGCAAAGCTTTGAGCCCAGAGTTACACCTTATGGTGGGACCAAACAAAATGCAAGAGGTGTGTGGACAAGTGAAAATAAATAAATGTATAAATAAATAAATAAATGTGGAAAGTTACATTTATTTTACATTTTAATTTACAATTACATTTAAATTAAATACAATTATAAATAAATAAGGAAATAAAAGTATAAACAAGTTTATTTTTGTTTTTTACATTTCTTTGTATATTTATTTATTATTTCGGCAGCTTTGGCATTTCATAACATGGATGATACAAGTAGACTGTCTCACAAGGGAAGGAACATTCACAAGGCATCTCATTCTATTCTATTCTATTCTTAAATATATTTAGATTAATGCAAAATAATAAATACTTTGTCATTGTCTATCGAGTCGTATATGTTTTCTAACTTGCAGTATGACGTATGTACCACAACCGCGAAAAAAAACGTGTTAAACAAGTTACAATTTATCAGCCGAACCCGAACCTCTCTGACCAGAAATATTTACTTGAAGTACCCCCTCAGATTTTAGTAAGTGTTTTGATTGCTTTTATTTTAAAATTATTTATTCCTTTTTATAATTTTGTGAACTTTTGACAAAAAATCTGTTTACTGCAGGATGAGTTCAATCTTTTCGTTCCATTTTCCCAGAAAATAAACGTTATATATTGTATGTATACCTGCTAAATATTAATTTTGTTTCCTGACACATTAACATTAAAATATCAAATAGATATGACACAAAAATTGTATTACTCTTGAGAGATTCCCGTCGTCCTCCCAGCGGACGTTATTTTGAACTACAGTCAAATGCGCGTTAGTGTTCGAGCGGAGCTCTAGTACTACGTCATTGCCTAAAGTGTCGTAGAGTGGGCGGGGCATCTCGATCGGGGATGAGCTTTAAACATGAGAGCATAACCTTAGGGTTGTGTTCCCTATCACTACAGTCCGTTTCAAACTCAAAAAGCGCTTCCAGGTGCGGGGGTGTATGAGGAGCATCAGAGTTAAGAGTTTTACCTCGATCAGGTAGCGAAGGAGGTAAAAGTAGGAGTGGAAGAGGGGGGGCTGTGGTTGGATTTAGTGAAAGAAAACAATATGGCCGCGGTGGAACTGGAATGGATCCCTGAGACCCTGTACAACACCGCTATCTCAGCCGTGGTAGACAACTATGGCCGATCGCGACGGGACATCCGCTCTCTGCCTGAAAATATACAGTTTGATGTGTACTACAAGGTAAGAAGGACAGTGAATGAGTGCATTGCGGAACAAACGTCAAAGCATCTGACACTTTTCACTAGCAGCTTGGCTAACAAAAACTGACCCAAGCTCTCAGTGCAGCGCTAGTTATGAGAGACTCGAGCTACGAGACGATTTAACCGTTAAGGTTTTCTGGTTTAAGAGTACACTCATTTCTGTGTGGCAGTTTAGGTTGAGACACATTGAAGTGCACACTATATTCCAGTTATCTTAGCCTGTAGCTTATCTGCTGCTGAATGATATATAGCTCTCTGGGTCAAGACTAACGTTAGTTAAACATAAAACACTATGACATTTCACTTTTTACCCTCTTAACCTTATTTATGGGTACTAGCTAAAATGGCATGTGAGTATTTAAACCATAACCGTGTTTCTAACAAATTCACAAGTTTTGGATGACATAATTGACATCTGCAAATATGGGTTGAATGGTTTGTCACCAACTACTGTGAAAACAATTAATAAACAGAAAAGACAAAAGTGACTATAATAAGGTTCCAATATTAACATGAACTAACAATGAAAAATACTTCTAAAGCATGTATTAATCTTAGTTAATGATTTACTTGCCAATTATTTTTAAATTACTTCTTGATTTGAGAGTTGTTGTTGTTGATTTTCTAAAACCACATTAACTAATGGGACCAAATTATTCATATTAATAGTTATGTAAAATGAAATATGCTCAATGTATCAAATATTTGCATTGCTCATGCATTTTAAGGCCACTTCATGTGACCTGCTTGACTTGCCCTCTTGTTTTTTTTTATTTGATTTGCCTTTTTGGACATTTAAGTTGGCAAATATGTGATTAAACCAATCCCACTGTTTTGTGTTCAAAGGCTATCAGAGTTTGTTATGACAAATTACATTAAATCTTTCATCATTCCTCAATCATTAGACAATAAATATTCTGCATTTCTGTATTGCCAAACTGAGTTTGAGAGGGGACTGTATTTATTATTTGGTTTGAAGATATAGTTAAATGAAGAATCAAGTTGAACTGGAACCCATTAGATTAGACCAGAGAAGGTTTATTGACGTAATTGTTCTTTCTCTAGGTAGTTTGGAGACTTTAGGTTTTTATTTTGCTTAAAGTAGAGATCTGCTTAGATAGTGGTTCTCAAACAGGGGGACTCCGCAAACTTCCAAGGGGATGTAAAGATTACTTAAGATTTAAAATAAGACAAAACAAGCATGGAAATAAGACAAAATTGGTTTAAAAAAGGTTTTATATATATATATATATATATATATATATATATATATATATATATATATATATATATATATATATATTAGGGCTGTCAAATCGCATCCAAAATAAAAGTTTGTGTTTACATAATATATGTGTGTGTATGGAGTATAATTATTTTCTATATATAAATACACACACATGCATATATATTTAAGAAAAATGTGTTATTTATATATAAAATATTTATATATAATATAAATTATATATAATATAAATATATATACACAGTATATACATGCAAATATTTCTTAAATATATACATGCATGTGTGTGTATTTATATATAGAAAATAATTATATACCGTACACACACATATATTATGTAAAATCAAACTTTTATTTTGGATGCGATTAATCGCGATTAATCGTTTGACAGCCCTATATATATATATATATATTACAATACAATTATTGTGGAAAATTGGAGTCAAAAAGTTTGAGAACCACTGACTTAGGATGATCATAGTTTTTAGCTTCAAATTTAACAGTAAAGGTTAAATGACTCTTCTATGTAGATAATTTGACCATTTAATCATTCAAATATTTTTCATTTCTTTGTAAGATCAGTCAATTTGGTGTCGAAAACCCAAATGTGCCAAACACAAACAAAATATTATTGGCACACGTCACGTATTGGTCTTGCACAAACTCTTCCTGATTGCACATTCTGTCTTTATAATTGCTACTTTTCTTGGTTTTCTGGGCCTTGGCACCCCCAAGGGAAAGCTTGTGTTGTCTTCTTTGTGTCACATGTACAGTAGGGTCAACAATCTCACATTTCTTCATGTGTTCCAGCTTTACCAGCAAGGCCGGCTCTGCCAGCTGGGAGGGGAGTTTTGTGAGCTGGAGGTCTTCGCTAAAGTCCTCAGGGCCTCTGACAAAAGGTAAATGACAGCCGAGTGAATCTGTCAAGGTAAAATAGCTCAAAGCCATACCTTAATGATGTGTATATGGCCAGACTGAATGAGATGGTGTGTGTGTGTGTGTGTGTGTGTGTGTGTGTGTGTGTGTGTGTGTGTGTGTGTGTGTGTGTGTGTGTGTGTGTGTGTGTGTGTGTGTGTGTGTGTGTGTGTGTGTGTGTGTGTGTGTGTGTGTGTGTGTGTGTGTGTGTGTGTATGTGTGGACATGTTTTTCTACACCGGTGGGGACTTAAACCTGAATGCACACAGACTCATGGGGACTCGTGTCACCGTGGGGACCTAAACTGAGGTCCCCATGGGTACAAAAGCTTATAAATCATACAGAATTAGTTTTTTTGAAAATGTAAAAATGCAGAATGTCTCCTGTGATGGGTAGGTTTAGGGATAGGGGCAGTGTAAGGGGATAGAATGTACAGTTTGTACAGTATAAAAACCATTACGTCTATGGAGAGTCCTCACAAAGATAGTGCACCAGACATGTGTGTGTGTGTGTGTGTGTGTGTGTGTGTGTGTGTGTGTGTGTGTGTGTGTGTGTGTATTTTGGTCTGATGAATCAAATCTCACATGATGTATATGTCCAGTCTTCAGTGGCACATTATTCTTCAGAAATCATTCTAATGCTGATTTGGTGCTCAAGAAATATTTCTTATTATTATCAATTTTGAAAACAGTTTTGCTACCTAATATTTTTGTGGAAATTACATTTAAAAAGACTTTACTGTCAATTTTGATAAATTGAATGCATCTTGGCTAAATTAAATTATTAATGTCTTTAAAAACAAAATCTTACTGACCCCCAACTTTTGAATGGTAGTACTGTGTGTGTATGTATATATATATATATATATATTTTTTTTTTATATATATATATATATATATATATATATATATATATATATACAGTATATATGTCATGTTAATATGTAAAGAGTTAAATGCATTGGCTTTATATAAGCCAATCTGCTCTCTAGATATCAGCTTAAAAACTGAATTGGTCCAACTGTAGTAGTAATATGCTACTATAATGTTTGTCATTGCATAACGTTAAAGAATCATCCCTATACCCCCTTTACCCTCACCTCAGGAAAAAAAAAAATGTCTAAGTCACTTTTAACATGGATACTGATTAGATGAAAGACATAACATGTTTTCTTCCACAGGCACCTCTTACACCACTGCTTCCAGGCTCTGATGGACCACGGTGTGAAGGTCGCTTCAGTCCTGGCCAACTCCTTCAGCCGCCGATGTTCATACATCGCAGAGTCAGATGCGCACGTGAAAGAGAAAGCTATACAGTTTGGCTTTGTTTTAGGTATGGTGCTCACTCTTCTGCTCTTTCAGCTTATAATAACAAGCTGTTGTAATTGTAATAATACTTTTCTTCCATCTCAGGTGGCTTTTTATCAGATGCCGGTTGGTATGGAGATGCAGAGAAAGTCTTTCTGTCTTGTCTCCAGCTGTGCACATTACATGATGAGGTTCTTCACTGGTATCGTGCAGTGGAGTGCTGTGTGAGGTGAGTAAATAGTTAGCTTGAGTCTCTTCTAGCAGTAAATGGTCAGTTAGTCATTTTAACAGTACTTGTGTCCCAAATGACGCACTATACATTGTGCACTATGTACTCAACCGTGTTGTGTATGAATTTTATAAGGTTATTTTGTCTGATCCCCCCTCTATTACGTAATTTAAGCTATGACAGTTGAGTGCATGAAGTGTCCAATATTACACACATTTAATGAAGTGCATCATCTGGGAAATTAAAATGTGATACACACTACTCACACTATTTATACTACAAAACAGCATATAATAGTGAATAATTACGTAAATTGGGACGCACCCAGTGTTATTAATATCTTACTAATGTGTTATTGGGACTTTGTGTGCCAGGTTACTTCATGTGCGTAATGGCAACTGCAAATACCACCTGGGAGAAGAGACTTTCAAATTGGCCCAGTCTTACATGGACAAACTAGCCAAACACGGCCATCAGGCTAATAAGGCTGCCCTGTATGGAGAATTGTGTGCCCTGCTATTTGCCAAAAGCCACTATGATGAGGTGAGTCCCAATGCAGCAATCCCAGATGAATGTTTGGAGAACGGCTGTCCTACAGTTGTGTTCCTTATGTGTTTTAGGCTTATAGGTGGTGTATAGAGGCTATGAGGGAGATCACTGTCGGCTTACCTGTGAAAGTAGTAGTTGATGTTCTCAGACAAGCCTCTAAGGTCAGTGATTGCTGGATGTTGGAGTTTTTTAAATAGATGTAAACTTCTGATCCATTGTCACATTACATCATCATGAAATTGATCCCTGCAGGCTTGTGTTGTTAAGCGGGAGTTCAGGAAAGCTGAACAACTGATAAAACATGCAGTTTTTTTGGCACGGTAAGAGCTTCCATGCATATTTAAAGCGCTGGTGATGGTGACATTGTTTGATTTTACAGCGATGAAATGCTTTATGTATTCCCACATTTTGTTTCCAGGGAACATTTTGGGCACAAGCACCCAAAATACTCAGATACACTACTAGATTATGGATTTTATCTCTTAAACGTGGATAATATCTGCCAATCAGTGGTCATTTACCAGGTGAGCTAAGAATTACTTCAAATTTGGGTTCTTTGCAAGTATAAATAAATGTTCTCATTCGCTGAAAAACAATGGGTGTGTTCTACCTTCAGATTGCACTCGATATTCGGCAATCCGTGTTTGGAGGAAAGAATATTCATGTTGCAACTGCACATGAGGACCTGGCGTATTCGTCTTACGTCCATCAGTACAGCTCTGGAAAATTCGATAACGCACTGTGAGTGTCTCAATCCTATCCTGAGTGCATTAGTTAGTTAATTTTGAGAATTATGATGACATCTGGGTGGGTAAATGAACTATATCAATGATTCCTGTACAGCTACTCACTCAGTGCTTACAGATGCTTCTAAATAGAATTATATAGGACACATAGATTGTTGATGATTCATAAACGGACGACTCTTATGAGCAGGTTCTCTTAATGAATTGTTTAAAAATAACTTAATTGTTATCCATTTGAATAATTCTGAATAAATCCTTCCTTAAATGAACTTTTCTTACAAAAAGCTGTAGTCTTGGGTGACGTGGGATTCCCTCGCTCTAAAAACACAATTCATTTGGCAACACTGAACAATACATAATCGTTCAGACAAACATTCCTCCTTTTACGATCACCATGAAAATACGAATAATTTAATTGGTGTCTTGAGTCCCTTCTTGAAAAGCAAGCTGCCAGTTTCCAAGATGAAACTTTGTATTTTTGTTTGCAACTAATCTCGTATGAACTTTTATACCATTTCATGTGTCCCTCGAGTGTTAAGAAGTCCATGACACAGATGTCCAGTAGTTGCCCTAACCTTTAACACAATTAAGTTGTTCTTTTAGAATTGTTTTTTTTTTTTTCTCTGTATTTTTTTTTCTTGGAAGTGTTTATCGAATAACGTACCAGTTTCATACTTTGAATTTTGCTTTTAGATTCCACGCAGAACGTGCCATAGACATCATAACTCACATTCTCCCTGAAGACCATCTGCTTCTGGCCTCGTCCAAGAGGGTGAAAGGTGAGACTAGCACTTTGAAAAGCTTTCATAACTCCCCTCATTCAGAGCTGCATTATTGGAATGACAACATTAAGATGGTAGCATTGGTTCAAAGTAGCATTATCTTTTCACTCTTCAGTTTGTTTAGGTTTTTTTTTTTTTTTCTTAATTGAAAAATCATGTTACTTCAGTAATTGTAATTCTGATGTTACATCTCAAGCACTAATCCTGGAGGAGATTGCCATCGATTGTCATAACAAAGAAACAGAGGAACGCCTCCTGCAGGAGGCCCATGATCTGCACCTCTCCTCCCTCCAGTTGGCCAAAAAAGCCTTCGGAGAGTTTAACGTTCAGACGGCGAAACACTACGGCAACCTGGGCCGCCTCTACCAATCCATGCGCAAATTCAAGGTTTTTATTTGTTCCTCCTTATTTAAACCTGTGAGAATGTTACCATTAATAATATATGGAAATCACAAGTGGATTGTTGTGAAAGCCATGTGTTTTTTTTCTATTGTGTAAGACAATCTCAACTTTTGAGTGCTTTTGAGGTTGCTGTTGGGCTGACTGACCTTTCCATGGTGTGATTTGTAATGCAGGAGGCAGAGGAGATGCACATCAAGGCCATTCAGATCAAGGAGCAGCTGTTGGGACAGGAGGACTATGAGGTGGCTCTGTCAGTGGGACACTTGGCCTCGCTCTATAATTATGACATGAATCAGTACGATGATGCCGAGCGCCTCTACTTGCGCTCCATCGCTATTGGTGAGGGTTACTTTTGTAGTTGCATTTTGGGTGGACATGCATGACATTTCTGTTCAGTTATTGTTCTTTTTCTAAATTATTGTTATTTATGTCGGTTGATATTGGACATATTTGTTGGATGAAATTGTTTATTTAATTATGCTCATTTCCACTATTTTTGCTTAATTAGTTGTTGTTTTTTTAAAGCTGCAGTCCGTAATTTTTTGGGGTTAAAAATTATCATAGTACATAACCAGCCAGTGTTCAAAACTATCTGCTTGCCGTAGCTCGATTCAAAACGGTAAGCTTGTAATAATGTTTTTAATTCCAGTGGTACTGGTGGATTTCTGCGGGAAATTCGAGCATGTCTTTGCGTCATTACGTCACATCTGTGCACATAAAGAAGGAGTCTCGGTTAGTAGGCTATATTGCATGTGAGGATGTTGGAGGTGGAGATTTATAGCCTTTTCTCACAGCACTTGATATAATTAAACTTATCAATTTGATGGCGGATCCAGAAAGGTTCAAACGACAATCACCAGTGACAACTGGAGATTCCCCCGTTGTAAAATGCAAAAGACTTCAGACCTCGAAGTGGCTCCAGAAAAAAAGAGACTGCATCCGGGCCCATGCGAAAACAAGGATAAATATCGGAAGGACATTAAATGTTGACTAAACGCAATGCTGATGTTGTTAACATTAACAATTTGAGAACAAAGTATAATTTGCATGGTTTGACGTGATATGATGAGCAATCATTAGATTTAATCAGCGCAATTTACTGCAATGCTTTTTTTTCCTTAGTTGGTCAGAACAAAAGTGGATGTTCAGATGTTATTTGTTACTCTTACTTGTTCAGATGACATTTTCCGGTGAAAATTCTTATGTTGGTCATACTTCCAAAAAGTAGAATCTGTGATTCCGAATGACAGTATCCACACCGGCGCGGCGACTGACACCCGCACATTCTCCTCAAAACATTGGATTCATCCGCGCTGTGCCGTGCCGAGGCACAACCCACGTAAAGTTGATAATTCCACGAATAACTGTAATTGCAGATTTCGAACAGAGATGGCGACAAAGAGGAAAAACTACGAACTGCAGCTTTAAAGATTAACAACTTAATTTTACATAAAAGATTTTTGTTTTTAATTCATTTTATATATTTTTTTATTTATTTAATGTTTACATTTTAACAATGTCGTTAAAACCAAAACCATTTTTCATTATGTACATAATGTAATTTAATTAAGTCACTTGGAACATTTAAAATGATTGATTTTTGTTTTGTTTGTTTTTATATTTATTTAGACTTTTTTTAAGTTCCAAGAACTTTGACCCTTGCTGGCAAAGTGAAATGCAATGAGAACATTTTTTAAAAGTGAGTTATTGTTATATATAGTCCGCAAAGTCAATTTTGAGAAAAATCAAGTTAAAGTTTTCTGAAGGTTCCAAAACAAAATCACCTAGCAACCATACCTTAAAATCCATCTGGTAATAAGACCGAAATTGGCACATGCCAAGTCAAAACCATATATCTATAAGAAAAATATATATTAAACTTTTTTTTTTTTTTTTTACATGATACCACATTTGTTTGATTAACATGAAACAGACAGCCTATATTAAGACCTACTGTACCGCACAGATCTAATATAATGTTACTCAGATGTTTTTCCACAACAGTTAACCAAATGTTCACTTACGACATAACAGATAATGTTTGCGTGGCTAGGCCTAGACAGAAATTTTGAAAAACTGTAATTCTGTGTATGTGTGTATATCGGGATCGTGCGCTGTCTGAGGCGTCTTTGTGCGCACGTCTTGGATATTGATTGATTGTTTTGTTTACATCAGCTTGAGTTCAGACTCATGTCATCGAGAATTCGCTATGAATATTCACAAAGTTGGAATGCTGCACTTTAAAACGATACCAAACATGTGCTTGAGGGGAAGTGCCAGTCATCAAGAAGTGAGCAAAGACAAAGGAAAGGCACTCCTCTCAGAAAACGTACAAAGAAAGATACTTTTAGATGTTTAATTGCTATTTGGAGCATTGGGATCGCTAGACAAGGGCTTAATGAACTAATTTTTGGGAAAACCTTAAATTCAACCAAAAGTACTAGCTCGGAAGTAGTAAGTTCCGACTCATTTTGCCAGCACGCCACATTTATTTGAAATAATCCTTTGTAACAATATAAAAAAAACTGTTTTGTCACTTTTGATCAATTTTCTTACTAAATAAAAGTATTAATTTCTTCTTCTTCAAATGTAGAATCTTGTTCTTAACTTAATAACATAAACTATTTGTCTGTTTCCTGCAGGCAAGAAGTTGTTCGGGGAGGGTTACAGTGGACTGGAATATGACTACAGAGGCCTGATAAAACTGTACAACTCAGTTGGAAACTACGAGAAGGTCTTTGAGTACCACAATATTCTGTCCAACTGGAATCGTTTAAGGGACAGGCAGTTTGCAGTAGCCAACGCGCTGGAGGACGTCAACACGAGCCCCCAGGTCACAGAGCAGGTGGTGCAGTCTTTCCTGCTTTCCCAGAGCCACGGTGCCGGACGCTCCTGTTTGGGCTAACGGCTGGGAAGCCTATCGCACTGCCCACCTGAAACATATAGATGTGCACATTCACCCACATTTCACTCCTTCACACCCATTTATTCACAAGTAGTCAAGACAGGGAGTGTGATCATCATCTTGAGCTTCTCAAGCTCTTGGACTGTCAATTCACTTGTACCAGCCACTCCCCATGCCCATTTTCCTTAAAATTGGAGAAAAACCATGACATCTTTCCGACCATGCTAACACTCTTGATGGATAAGCAACCATTCATTGAATCGGTTCACTCTTCTCGCAACTTTGAAGAACCAGACTATTTCTCTGACTTCAAGTGGAGTTGAATTAAAAAAACAGAAGTCCAACAAAGACTGAAAACACACCCTCTGTTGTTTTTTATTTTGTATTTGAAGGAGAGTTGCTCCACACTACAGAAATACTTTATTACCACATCATCTATATTGTGCTCTCAGAAAATGCACCCATAGAAGGAGATTCGACGAAATAAAAGCTCCGAGTGAAGGAACATCCGTAGATGTCCGTGTCACCATTAACACGAGGATTAGAGCTTGACTTCATGTAATGCAAAGCTTTGCATTTGTGGATTACCTGTGTGCTCTCTGGAAAATGAAACCAGCCATGTTACATTATGGACCATTATGTTTATTTTTGCTTTTTTATTATTAATTTGTGTCATGTGTGGAATTTATGGACCAGTGGGTTTACGAATGCTCTAGATACCTTGTTTTAAGTTCTCTTCTGGTTTTGTATTCCCTTAGTACTGACATAGCTTATTTTAAACTGCCAATAATTTATATGCAAGGTATGCTACAACTTGTAGGTGTAACGTTGCAAACAGATGAGCCAAAATAACTTCTGTTGATAATTATAATACGTGTGTGACCACAGTAAATTGCCATAATATTAACTAAACGGAGTGGGAGGACGAGTTCACAAAGCCGGCTTTCTGTCATAGCAAAGCCTTATACACACACACACACACACACAATATAAGCTGGAGCGGTGATAGTTACGGGACCAGGTTTCCCAGGTCGTTGTTGTTTTCCTTTCAGAGCTCGGCCCCGGGTGGCATAGATTAACACCCCTGGCCCACTGCCAGCTGACTGGACACACCAAAAAAAAAAAGGGCTGAGCGCAGCACCTGTCATTGTAAACCTGCGGTATAGTGCGCAGGGGTGTGAATCCACACACAGTTGTGTAGTAGCAGTGCAATATTTTGCTGAATGCACCTGTACCACACTCCAAATCCAATCAGTCTGACTCATTTCACTGCCGCTCCTCTGTTAAATATCCAAAAGCCACACAGACTCGTAACCAAGTTGACAAGGAGAACATTTCAAGTTGAATGAGGACTATTGCGATTAAATTGGCAATTTTTTTTGCTCACACCTCATAGTGAACTCATTGTTTTTTTGCTGAAACAAAGCCTTGCTTCAGGCTAGTCATGTAGAATGTGCTGTTAACGTCTTGCAGCTTTTTAGCCCTCGATCACGGCTGCAGCACCAGGACCCCAGCTCGAGCTGAAGTCCCAGCCTTAGTCTTAAAGGACTCTCAGCTGGTGGGGACCTAATTTGTCAGCCTTTTTCAAATAGCTTGCTTTGGTCGAAACCACCTGCAGAATTTCAAACACTTTTTGCCCTGTAAACCGAGCAAGAGATAGGCTAGAACATGCGAGGGACGTTATTTCACTCATTTTCACTCCTGAAAAATCCCTTTATTGTTAAGGTTGGGGTTTGATTGTGAAGAATCAGGCAATCTCAATACCAAGGGAAGGACGGGAATTTGCCTTGGTTAGAGAGATGGAATATTGTAACAAATAAACTGTGATCTTGCAAACTTGTTATAAGTGCATTTCCATTGACTATATTAGTGGAGTTCTCATATCAGATGACAATTTGAATATCAGATGTGAAAATAATGCACATGGGAAATAACTAAGCTTGGTGGATGCAGAAAGAATTTAATAAGTAGCTCTGATTGCTTCCTTCTGAATGTCGATTCAAGGGCTCATTCGTCAACCTCAAGTGGCATTTCATGGTTAGAAAGATGGTTGATCACTGTTGATCAAATCCATACTGTTTTTTTAAGTCAGAATAGGCCACAGTCCCCCCAAAAAACAAAGGTGCTTATGGGTCAAAAGTTCTCTTTCTTTGCATGTTTAAGTAATTGTATATAGAAGTAGATGCATAGCTACAAGTGGTTATTGTCCCAGTGAGCGTGACAAAAAAACAATCTTATACTGAGCAGTTAATGTCCCATGAAACAAGAGAACAATGAACTTTGAAACTCGAAAGTGATCACGGAAATTAATAAATAGCATCCTCTGACAATAAAAGCAATCCTGTCACTACAACCCTTCACTTTTCTTCTAAATCTGCCCTCAGAGTTGGAGAATGTATTTACGGGTTGATGACGATAAAGCGGGGCCTTTTTGATGCTAATTATCTTAATGAAGTCCTCGGACGTGCTAACACGTGTAGATTGTGATATAGCCAAAGTGCTGTTTCAGATGGACGATGGCGATCCTTGAAGTAACGACCTATGAGTGGATGTGATTTTTTTTTAATGATTTTTTTTAAAGACCTGTTCGTGTCTATATCCATTGGAGACACTCTAGGAGCGTTTGGCTAAAAAAAGAGGAAAATTGTGTTGTTTAACATTGATACTGACTGTTACCCTGGAAATGTCAGTAACCTGTGCCACAGTGAGCCTCTGCTTGGATATTCTTCAGTCATTGGCTTTATGTAACTCACCCCCAGTAGAGTCTGCTGTACATTGTACATCTGTAACCACCAAATCATTATTAAACTCATTTGTATCCACCATTGTGAAAATCTGTAACTACTTCTAACACAAAAAACAATATAGAGCTGTCTTATAGACTACAATGAGCAATATTGCTTCTGAAGTATTAAAATTGCTTTATTTTTGTCCTTTACATGATTATTCTTCACCTGTTTCTGAAGTCAATGTGATATGTTTGAGTCTATGACTTGAATGCAACGGGATCCTACAAAAAACACTCTTTCGGGTGATGGCTGAACAAAAAATTGAATAAAAGACTGTACTCAGCATGTGTACCTTTGTAAAATTAATGACCAGGTGTTTCATTTAGGAAATCCCTCTCAAATGACTGTATCCGTCCCAAAATATGGACGTTTGTATGAGATTTTTTTTTTTAAATGGAAAATTTCAACAAAACAATCACAACAGAACAGATAACAAGAGTAGCCCAGGCAAACATATTTAAGATACAGTGTTCATAAATTACAAAGGGGAGGAGGTAAAAAAAAAAAATTTGTAGTAAGAATATTTTATAATTAATACTTGTATTAGGCAAAGATACATTAAAATGATCAAAGGTGACAGTAGAGACTTTTTTGTTGTTACAAAAGATTTATATTTCAAATAAATGCTGTACTTTTGAATTCTCCATTCATCAAAAAAAATTCCCCACCAAAAAATCTTGAGCAACAAATCAGCATAGAATGATTTCTGAAGGATCATGTGACACTGAAGACTGGAGTAATGATGCTGAAAATTTAGCTTTTGACATTTTAAAATATATTCAAATAGAAAACAGTTATTTTAAATTGTAATAATATTTCATAATATTACTGTTATACTGTACCGGAAGTGCAGTATTTAAAATTTTGAACGGTAGTGTATATTACATTAGTAGTTAATAAATAATATTTTTTGTATACACACAAATATATATATATATCCCTAGTTGTTCTTTTCTTCCTCTTCATCCAACAATAAAAATTTCATATGGGTTGCGATGCACCACATCTGCAAAATGACACATGAACAATTACTGTTTACACACAGATGCCTCTATTGTGACAGTAAAAACATTAATTGCTGCCATAATTTATGATATTGCTGGGTAAACGTGCTCTTTACTTCAACTGCAAAGCACAGCAAGCGTCCTGCTGCCAGCACCAGAATCCCCAGAGTCTGTAGCCAGTATGGGGCATAGAGAGCATGAGACAGCACCTCATGCTGGTAGCCATACAGCCACACAGGCAAAACATGGAGACCTGCTATTGTCAGGATTCCCAAAGGTGTCTTGAAGCCTGCGTGAAGAATAACACTATTCATTCTGTGCTTCCAAAACTCTCAATGTTTAAAAAGAACAAATAACTCATGATACCTTTTGCCATCACTGCCTGCACCCAAACTGGGCTCTCTGTGAACGTGTTCTTCCACTGGGCACCTCTGGCATTGTGGTTGCACACAAATACACACCACTCTAGTGAAGACACCAGCCAGCCCCACTTCACAAGCACAGAGTACAAAGTGAACATTTCTAATACAAATATGTTTGTGACAAACAAGTACTGACTGAACTTACATCATAAAGCATGTTCCAGAGCATGCCACGTCCTACATTGTCAATGACCACATCCAGCCATGCACCGAACCTGGAGGTCTGCTGCAGCTTACGTGCCACCCAGCCGTCCACCCCTGCCACAAAGATAAAACACTAGATCAATTCATGTAAATACTAACATTTGTTAAATATACTTAAACTAATAATTTAACAAGTTTTGTTCGCCAAGGTTTTAACTTGCAGTGACATACATTTGTCAAAGGGTATGAGAAGTTCCTGGTTTTCCCCCAAAGAACTATGATGCATTTTACATGTTGCATGTACATATTTTCAGTAGAATAAATTATAAATAATATGTAAAATAAAGTAAAGCTTAAAATATGTAGCATGAAATACAACAAAAATTATATGCAAATGTACTTTTGTTTTACATATCATTATTATGTAATTTACTTTAAATAATTTGAAAACATTTTCTGACCCTGTTGTAAGTTTTGTGGTGCCATAGACCTATTTCTGGAAAGGTTCCATGGATGCTAAAGGTTCTTCATGAACCCACAGATGCCAATAATGAACCTTTATATTTAAGAGTGCATACATTTAGGCTATAATTTCCCTAGTTTTAATGTAAATACCTACCATCCAATATAATTGATAACACATACAAGGGTACAAAATTCTCTGGGTAACTATACAGCATCCAGGAACAGAGAACAAGAAGAATCCGGATATAACCTATAAAAAAGAAACAGTTTGTGTCATTAATAGACGTTTCCTGATTGAATGTGTGTGTCATAAATTAAGTGATATAATATTTTTGATTCTGTAAAATGAATTGTGCTGCTGAAATTAATGAATCGAAGTCACGTAATAATTACGTTACTCACCAATTACATTGGGCACAAAAAGCAAGACACCCATATCTTAAGTGATGCTCTCTGCTGCTGCCGCCACCGCCACGTGTCTATATTATATATTATATGAACATATCGCAAGTGATGCTCTCTACTTCTGCCGTCGCCACGTGCCTATATTAACGGTCACTCGTTTCTTATTTACATGACAGTGCACCTTGTGGTAAAGTGAGAGAATGTCTAATGAGGGTTTGGTAAAGTCTTCTTCTTCTTGTTTATTGACGGTTGACAAACCAGCTTTTAGGTGCATTACCGCCACAAACTGAACCGGAGTGTGGAACAATGAGGAAGGAAAACTTAAATAATAATAATAATAATAATAATAATAATAATAATAATAATAATGAAGAAAACAGAAAAATATATAAATTAAATATTTACTTACTTAATAAATTAATTATATTCTCAAATATAATCTTGTTGCCTTTATAGCCTATTGCAAAACCTCATTTTTCCTACCTTTTCTTGCCAACAGATTTTTTAATGACATGTCTTGGATTACTTTTTGCTGCCATTTTAGGAGCAACACTCGTCTTTCATTTTCATACTCTGTCCAGTATAATGTTCGACTGTCTCTTCTACATAACAATGACTGCAAAACCCATTATGATGTTTATTTTATTTTATATAGGTTACCATTAAGTCCAGTATGACCTACATAATCTTGTTATAATCGATTCTTCTTTTTTTCTTAATATTGTTGTGAATCGTCCTCCTATACCCACATTTTCTTCAATATATAAATGCCTTCCCTTTTTTCCTCTATCCCACATTTCCTGCTATATTAATTGTAGATTTTCTGATGATTGCATTGGTTTCAGATTTGCTCATGAGAATTGTGATTTCAACTTTATTGCAAATTCTTCTGCCTTGATTATGATCTTTATTCTTTCTATTCTAGATGTTTGGGCTGAGCAATTAATTACTTCTGCTAAGAATGTCAGAAACTGATTTGTGTTCACTATTAGAGATTCCTTTGTCACCCTAAAATAATCAAAAGGTCATTATGATCATTAACATTTAAATTAATGCAAAAGAGTCCATCTCTGCTGTGCATTCGTGTTGCAACATACTAAATGCCATAGGGGGCGCTAAAAGATAAGCGTCTGGAAGCTTGTTATAAGATCTATGAAAGGTTAGCGAAAAAATGCATATGTGCACTGATTTGCATAATTACTTGTCAGATCTGATTTTGTGTAGATTTTTACATTCCTTAAAAATAAGAGTCAAAACGTTTTTGTAAACTGAAATAAAACTGAGATAAAACTAAAAAATAGTGGATTATAAATGTAGCAAACTGCCTTGCCTTTCAACTCACTGAAATAAAATAGTTTGAAGTGTAATTCCTAAAGTGACTAAAATTAAAGGCTAACTAAATTAGAAATTTAGAAATAAAAACAATAAAAGCAGAGCACATTACTAAATGATCAAATTGCACTGGTCAAAACGTTACCCACGACCAAAAACATTTCTGATTTATTTTAGTAGAATAAAACAATGCTGCTTCTAGGTTACAAGCTTATTTAAGTTATTTTAAAGCATACAAATAATTTAAACGACTCAAAATGTTTCAAAACTACCCAATAACACATTTGAATCATGTTTTTGGTGGGTGATAAGACGAATAAAAATAGCTGAGGGCTCTCCAGGGCAAAAATGTGCTGCCTCCATACAAAGATATTAAACTGACCACCAAGGAAAAAGCTATTTATTGGTTTATCAAAGTCATCCTTTCATTATTAACCATTTTATTTCCATACTAATACTATACACACAATGTGCTGGCAAAGTAAAGAAAATGGTGTTGTTGCGCTAATGCAACAAAGTGCAAATTGGTTAAACTGGCTCCACACAAGCTAGCTAATATCAACCACGGATATTAAAGTCGACGACTTGACAGCCAGCTCCGGGCGAAAAGCTTCTATGCGTATGAGCGTCAGTGTTGCGTTTCTTGCGTGAAACTGACGCTCATACGCCCCCTGCATTCTGATTGGACAAATGTCACGTGATCCAGTATGGAGGCGTCGTCGCTTAGACGCGTCACTCGTTGATAACGTTAAACTCTACTGCTTGACTTGAGGAACACCATACCGAGAGAGAGAGGGGGAAAAAAAACAAAACAACGCAAAACAAGGCAACAGGCACCGGTCACACTCTGCACATTTCTGCCATTGCCATGAAATGAGGGCACCATGGGCGCCAAAGAGTCACGGATAGGCTTCCTTTCGTTTGACGAGGCCGTTAAAAGAGGTAAGAGGTTTGAGCTTCAGCGATTAACGGCGGTCAGTCAGTTACGCGGCAGCGCTAAGCTAGCGTTAGCAGCGTTAGCCAGCTAGTTAAGCCCACATATTAACTCTTTCTGCGAGCTAACAAGCCTCAACCTGTCATTTCACATAGATATGATGTTGCTGTTGTAAAAGGCTTGGAGGATGAAGGTGGGGCTGTTTGGTCATGTCTTTGTTTTATTGGTGTAATGTTGTTGTCAGTGGCTCTGTCACAAAACATTGTCAGCTGTCTAACGTTACTTAGATTTTTCTGCGTCATATTCGCATTCCCAAGCGATCAAGTTGCCCTAAATCGTCTGAGAGTGGACATCTCACTAGGTTTTGACACAGTCAATAACTAGCAGCCGACTGGAAGTGTAACTAATCTGGGTGGTGCAGGAGCGTACACACTGACAAACAGATTTCACTAATCTGTCAACATTTCTCAACACCTCCATAGTATTTATCATGTAGCCTATCGCACTTTATCTCTTCCTAAGCAGACAGTGGAAGTGCATTTCCTGGCACATAGAAATCTGATTTTTTTTTTTTTCTAACCAGTCATTTTCTTCCTGTTTACCTTCAGTTATTATACTATTTGGTGTTACTTTTATGGATTTGGTGATTTTATGGAAGTGAATGTTCTTCAATAATTATAATTCAATAAATATAATTATGTATTTTTAATAAAGGCCTGTTTATAAGACAATGACAGCTCCTATCAGCTGTAAGTGTTTCCTCATCAAGGTATTGTAAACAAATAAGTGGATAGTTCATGTTGTTCCAAACCTGTATGACTTCATTTTCTTCTGTGGGAAAAAAAGATGTTTCGAAAATCTTTTCATTTTTTTACATTTAGTTATTTATTTAGTCTATACCATGAAACTCAATGGACACATTCTGCAAAATATCTTTCTTTGCATTTTGCGGAAGAAAGTCATACAGCTTTGGATTGACATGAGGGTTAGATGATGATGATGATGTAATAATTATCATTTTAGGGGTAATTATCCATTTAATACTGGTGGGAACCAAGGATACATTTTAAGAATTGGTTATCAAAAAACCCTGAATCTGAATATTGATGGGGACTGTCTATGGTGGTTAACATCTAGGGCTGTGCGATATGGACAAAAAAGTACTATCAATATTGCGATTTTAATTTTAATCATGATTTTGAAGCAATATTTCCTTACATACTGGTCTGTATAATTTTTTTGGAAGCTGGCTTTATTGACGATATTTGCAGGCACCATATCTTTGCATAAATGATACGTGACGGCATCAGTTAGCCTATTTCTTTATGTATTTTTGAACTTTTGTATGTTGTGCTGTTCGCAAATGCCAGTATTATCGCTGGCATTTGTTCACCTTGTTCGCCGTTGTTTTTCTATGTAAACGCACTAGATGGACTTCTTTAACCATTGCACTCGCATCTCACGTCTTTTGCCGTATCTCACACATGACACAGCATTTTACACGGCGCTCAAGGTAAAAGATGTTAAACTTTTAAAAAACATGTCTCAAGACCCTACGTCTCGTGGTTTTAACTGCAAAAATGCGTTCTTCTGTGTGAATGGCCCCTACTTTGTTTTGCCACAATGATAGTTTGACATGTCTTGTAAATTACCTGGCTCTATGATACATCATCTCTCCTGTATCCAAAACAACAGATGTAGATTTATTTTGGCCAAGTCATGATCCTTCCTTGTTTACATGCTAGATTTAGGTGTGCTGTATTCAGATTGCACACTAAGGAGCCTGGTGGAAAAATCGTGCTTTCTGCGGTTTCGAAATCGCACACGATTTCGATTAATCGCACAGCCCCGTTACCATCCTCTCTCTCATTAGGCAATATTCGCATTGTTGAAACATTAAGGTGCAGTCATATTTACCATTGATCGACAATTTTTCACTGGCAAAAACCAGTCATTTCAGTAGGAATCCATGCAATAGGGAATTCTGCATAAGAGTGAAAGATTTACTGAGGCAGATTTCGCAATTGGTTCAAACTGGACATGCAGATTCTCCGTGTTTACCGTGTAAGCTTTACATATTGTGTGATTTACATATGTGGTTTCATCAACCAGATGCATTTACACTTGTCCAGTTTCATCTGGAATACGTGTCAGGCACTCCTGTAGTGGTTTGAGTGATTGGATTTAAATCCGTCTCAAATGCGTTTCAGAGGGCATTTGCACCTGGTCTTTTCCATTTTTGCCCATGAAAATGAACAGAAATTTCGCTAATGTGACGCTTCAGAGTCATACTCTTAGATTGGTTATTTAATGTTTATGTCAGTATACTCTTGATTTTTATCTGGCAGTAATCACCTTAACTGCTCCAGTGAAATGACAATCAGGCCTTGATGCTGGTATGTTTATGAGTGTCTAATGATCGGGGTGTTGAGAGCGGACACTGGCACCTGAGATCAAGTGCGTCAGCAAGCATTGCTTATCTTTCCCCACCTTGATGAATAAGCAGAATTTAGCTGTTGCTTTGCATAGGCATTATTTGCATTTTTGTTTCTCTTACTAGGAAACCACAGGCCAAGATACATGCTGGCCAAATCTGAAACAGCTATTGAGGAATTTAGTTGTTTTTTGTCTCTTCATCTTGTTGACATAATTGCTGACATGATGTTTCCCAAGCTAAATAGGGCCTCTTGCGAGTCACCTGAGAGTGTTGAAGGGTTAAAAGATTGTGTGATTGTATCATACGGTTGTGTGTGTGTGTGTGTGTTGGTGGGGAGAGGGAGTTAGCTGGCCCTGAGCCCGTTAGCAGAGGTAGAATTACCCTAATTGTTTCAGCTGCATCCACACTGTGGTGGCACATTTATTGAAGCTTTTTGTGCCACGCTGCCCAATAGCCAATGTTGCTGACATCACTTCATCACAATAACGTAGTGTTAAAGGGGAATGGCATTCATGTCAGCATTTTATTGCTTGTTTTAGTAATGGCTTGTTCTCAGTCATGTAATAGTTTTTCTTAAATCCATCACTGTGCATTGTAGACTATCCATTGCATTGTACATCCATAATGCGACAGCTGTGAGTTCATAAACACTTTTCCAGGAAAATGATGACACATACGTGATCAAAAACAAAGAAGAACTGTTGTCTTCATTTATTAATACTCCTACGGTGTTATTCTTGAAAAGGTGTGGATTGGGATCATCCATAATGTACTCGGATTCATTAGTACGTAGGGCTGAAACGATTAGTCGACATTGTCGACAAATATCTTTGTTGTCGAGTAGTCGTTTGATCTCACGTGACCTAATGTAAGGGCCTGCAATATCGCGATTTGACCGCTACGGCGCTGTAGCGCTAGAGTGTAATGCAGCCGTTACAAATGCTATTGCGGTAGAAGAAAACACAGCGCGAATTATGACGGAGTGCAAACGAATCCGATGTGTGTGAAAGTTTCACAAAACTTCAAACCAAGAATGCTGTCATGTGCAATATATGCAAGGCGGAACTTGCTTTTCACGGGAGCACAACATGCATGTTAAAGCACTTAAAGAGGAAACACCCCGGCACAAGACGAGCCAGTGAGAGGTATAGGTGAATGTTCTCCAGCTGGAGCTAAATATCTACAGTAGCAGTAAATCTCTTTATTAGAGAATGCAATACTAATAATAGCAATAATATTAACAATAATAATATAATTACAGTAATGTGATGATTTATTTTTGCATAGAATAAAGCTTGATCGAGCTTAGTAGTCAGGGCTGTTTTTATTATTAGGTATTACAGTCTTATCACTTGCCTGTATTTTGTTCCATATTCATGAAGACTTACAAAAGGAGATGTTATGAAGAATATCATGTCAGTTAATTTTTTATACTGTAAATTAAAAGGTGAATGAGAATGTCTCTGTCAGCTCAATTGTCATGTCAATTTTTTTATTTTATTTTATTCTTATAATAATTGTTTGCAGTTTAAGTTTGTCTGTAATGCAGCTGATTATTTTTTTGTTTATTTTTTTCTATTGAAAGAGAACAGAATATTTAACCAATGCTTAGAGCATTTGTGTGTGATTTGAGTTGGACAGAAATCTGAAAACTTAAAGAGAATGACCTGTTTAGTTGACTCAAAGATCATTAAAAAAAAAAACATTTCAAAAGCTGAAGTGATTTTCTTTTTTTATATATTATAGTTAGAATATGTATAACTCAGTGTTTTAACTAATTGAAAAAGCTGAATAATCGTTCCAATCTTACTGATTAGTCGGCGAAATAATCGATGATTAGTCGATTAATCGTTCTAATAATCGTTAGATTAATCGATTATCAAAATAATCGTTTGTTGCAGCCCTATTAGTACGTAATTTGAAGGTTTTAGTCCAGTGATCATTCTCAAAAGTTTTCAGTGGCTTTCATCTAAGATTGAACATTCAATATACTGTTCAGTATTATAAAGGAGCTTCTAGTGTCCCAACCCTGTCATATGTAGCCCACTGACAATGTGACAATGCTGCTAGCCTTATGGGGAGCACAGGCATTCCCCTGTCAGCTTGACTGAGAGAGGGTCCCCTGAGATTCCAGGCTGTCGAATCCATCTGAGATAATTAAGTCTCGTCTTCAGGAATTCATGTTTATTCATGCTGCCTACCTATAAGGGTCAGGCATCTCATTTGTACTCAGGTCGTCCTTGGAGTCCTCTGCCTAGAATGTAAGGTTGCCACCACCTACAGACCTACATTGTTGTAGCTTACTGCGAACTCAAAGTAGGTCATGTTTCTGGGTAATGGCACACTGAAATTAGTTTTACTGTAGGATACAGTGTATCCTGCAGGCATTCCATCAGTAACTCAGAGCTTTATGGATCTAGCTGTCTCTCCTCTGAGGGGAAGCTCTCTGACTGGACGAGGAAAGGGAAAATCAAAGAAGCTGTGAATGCGTTAGCAGTCTTTTGCTGTGCTATTTCAAAGAGTAGACCTGTCACTGAATTCCCCAGAGCAAGACGACATTTGCATTTCCTCATTTCTTTTTCATCACCTTAACGCGAACACCAGTGAATGTGTTCCTTCGTGTTGGAAAAGGCTGGTGTATTTTTCTTCTTTTTGGATACTTTTTTTGGAGAAGAGTTTAAATAAACAATTATTGAGTCAGGTAGATTGCAAGTGTAAGCAGTGTTATTGGAGATTAATGGAGTCAGTATAGATAAGAATAGGTTACTTTGCCTCACCGTAAATACTGTGGCTCATAAAAAAGGAGATCTTTAACTAGCCCTTGTAGGAAAGTGTATTTTAGTCTATCAGAGTGACCTAATTTTTACTCCAGTATTTTATATGTATTTTTTATTTTACTTTTAAACTTATAATATAAAAATAAATGATAGTATGCTAATTATTCTGTAAATTTAGTTAACTGATTCCAATGTTTCATGCATATTTTAATAGCTGTACTGTTGTGCTATCACTCTGTCGCCCTTGGGAAACCGTCTTATGGTTTGCATATATTACTTTGGCATCTTTGGAGAGAGCAATTTGGGAATTGCTTAATAGAATTGGCTTAATTGTCTTGTAATGACTTCAAAAACTGGTCAGGAGTTCTTCCTGCACATGCACAGAAAATGTCTCCAGCATTCAGCATAGTCATTGTCATTGCCTTTTCAGTGGAACATCTGGTGCCATGATTGTGTTTATGATTTTGGGATGTTGTTCACCTCATCCGATGCTTTTCTCCCACAGATCATTATACAGAATAATTATGCTCGCTCCATGTCTATTAAAATGCCTGTGGAGAGACTGCAGAGATATATTAGAGCGCATCTGCTGACCTGTCAACTTTGAAACATCTCAGATGCAGTGGTCTACTCCACGGCCATGTCTGTGCATTCTGTATCACATGAAGAGAGAGAAATCTCATTGACCGCCCTCACCTTTCCCCCAGCAGTGTGTCTTTGACTATAGATTGTGACCTGTGAAAATGGATGCCATTTGAGAATTAAAAGTTTTCTCCTGCTTTGTAAGAAAATCAACCTTTCTTTAGTCCTGAGGAATTTTTATGACCCTCAGAGCTCTAAACTGTTTTCTCAGGCTTGTCCCTATGGTTCACCCTCTGTCAAGTAGGAATATCCACAGTCTGTTTCCTGTCGTCATATCTTCACAACACAGTATTCCCATTTCTTCCTGGTATTATAAAGACTGTGGAGTGCCTATTGAGAAAATGTGCTGTGCTTACTGATAGAGACATATATTGGCAAGGCTGATTACTCGGCTGATATTTGGTTGTGTTGAGGCCTAAAACATTAATAAGTCTAATATGTTAATGTAGTGGAAAAATGGCAAGTAGTTTTATAAACTCAGACTTTGGGAGGAGGCGGGGTGTCTCTTATTATTTTTTTTTCTTCATTGATTTTTTTTTTTTTTTTTTTTTTTGTGTGCAATTTTAATAAAGAAATTTTAACCTTCACTTAATTTTAAATGATCCTGTAGTGTGTGGCATGTCACAACGCACAACTTATGTCTCATAATGTCAACTTTCCAAAAGTATTGGATGTCAACTACACTTGTAGGATGTAAACAATGTTTCTTTCCATTGACTCATTGGAATAACCTGTTTAAGTTTGTGCTTTGAGCTTTTGAATATCCTCATTATTTGTCTGTAGTGATTTTATGCAATAAGGTGTCCTCAACATCCTGATATAGATGTCTTTTTTAAATGTCCTTCCTTACAAGCATTGTGTGTATGAATGCGATTCTTCTCTCCAGACCCTTGATACAGCTCAGTGTTCCGGCTCAAAGTCTCACTTTTGTGCTGAAATTGTTCTTAAACAATATTCTCTCTGAGGCTTGTGTGTCTTTCAGCATCACTGGTCACATCACAATGACATGCCCTCATAATTTAAGAAGAATTAGAGGGGAGAAGTGGGAACTTTTTTGTTTTTTTCAAGTTTGTGTGAATGTTTATATACTGTAAAAAATGATTATCTGAAGTTGTAAATAAAACAAAGATTTTTTGGAGCATGTTTGCCAAGAAAATAACATTAATTCAATGTGTTACTTGCCATTGCTTCTTTATAATTGTTTGGGAAATTTACTAGCAATGTCTGAGTGAAAATTGTTTCTATACCCATTTTTCAGTATAGGTCTATTTTTTTTGTGGCAGCATAATCTTACAATTAAAAAGATCAAATTAAAAACAAGATGAAACCAATCTCCTAATTTTCAGCCCTTTGTGATGTAGTCCAATTTATGAATAAATTACTTTTAATATGAACCAGTTCTTTTTAGTGAATCAAAACATGTAGAGCAACCAGTGTAGTCCAATTTATGAACAAGTGACTCTTATGAGCCAGATCTTTAAAAAAAAAACTCAAGTTTACGATTTGAATGAGTTTAGGCCTATGTTTTACAGTTTAACAAATCCTTCACTGAATGACCTCATGGAATTAGTCAGATGCGCTTATATATCAACATTTGACTCATCTACACCAAACCACAAGTTATCATTACTTTCAGTGACGTCTGTTTCAAAATTAAGCAAATTTTGTGTACTTAAGGTTTGTAAAATTTAAATCGGTACTGTTTGTTCATATGACATGTTCTTCATATGACATTTGCAACACATTTGTTATAGTAAACACTATTCTAATTAAAAAGGTGTTTTTGGACAAAAAGGGCAGGAAAACATCAGCTGCCGTATTGTGACAACAACACCATAAAAGCCATCAGTGCTGAAAAATGGCTCCAGTCGCTCTCCTTCAATGATATGCTAACAACTGTCATTACAATGGAGTGGCATTTGTTGCATGCTTTTGTTGTGGATGTACTATGTGCCACCTAATTCCAAGCATTCTTAAAGGGATAGTTCACCCAAAATTGGGTGGAGGTTTTTTTTTTTTTTTTCTGCAGTAGAATAGTAAAGAAGATTTTTAGCTGAAACCAATGGTCTTCTCTTCAGTGATTCATATAGTGCAAGTCACCGGCTACCGTCACTTCGGGAGTACATATACAGGCAAAACAAAATTAATACCCATGGCTCCTGATGATACAATGAGGTCTTATGAAGAGAAAGCATCTGTCTGTGCAAGAAACTGAACATTATTCACAATATTATTACCTGTAATCCACAGCCTCAACAAACAGCAGTCTGCAGCGCAAGCTTCCTGTCGCATTATGATGCTAAAAATCGAAAAAAGACAAGAAGTCACTTACATATTGGATGGACTGAGTGTGAAAGCAAATTTTTTTGTGAAGTTTTGTTCACGCATCAACAAAAAACGAGAATAAAATCGAGAAATTAATATCGTCAGTCCAGAGCTAGTGTCCACACACAGCTGACATGTTTCACTGTTGTAGCTTATCCACGTTGTGTGCATGAGATAGATGCTGAACACAGTCAAAACCTGCCATCTGAGAAGCGCTATTTAAACGTCTGTTTCAGTCACTGATTTTGAAACCGAAAATAGCTGTTTCGGCCAAATCTTCGGTTGCCAAAATTTCGGTGCATCCCTAATTTCGAAGTCAAAATCCATTCTGTTCATTCAGAAAAGCATTTCTGGAAATATCCTGGAAAGAGCATG
Source organism: Squalius cephalus (assembly GCF_949319135.1). Taxonomy (NCBI): domain Eukaryota; kingdom Metazoa; phylum Chordata; class Actinopteri; order Cypriniformes; family Leuciscidae; genus Squalius; species Squalius cephalus. The sequence goes on along the minus strand of NC_137132.1, from coordinate 16,679,515 downwards.
GTGTCTCGGCCCTCTGCTCTTGGCCTTGATCCTGTTATATGGATGGGTCGAGTAGAACAGTGCTGTGGTTTATGAGCAGGTCTGTGATGTATTGTGCTAGGCAGTACAAGGCTATGAGTGGAGAGAAGCAGCAATGGCCTCCTCTAAGTGTCTGGGTTAAATACAGGCTGCAGAGGCGGTGATGTTTTAAAAGGGATGAGTGTGTGTGTACGTGAGAGAGAGAGAGAGAGATGAAAGCACTTGCTGTAGTCCCTCTCTGTCATTATAACTCAACATGCTCTGAGCTAGAGGTAAGAAATGTGCAAAGATGGCAATGACTTTGACTTATAAGAAGTTTGCTCAGCACTCAGAGCTACCTATCTCAGACCTAAGGCCCTGACATGAATTTTCTGCTTAAAAAACTGCATAACAAGTAAATGGAACGATTAACTGCTAGACACCAAAGAGCCTTATGCTCACAAGGTTTTTGAATGGGTTATCAATGCGTTAGGCTATTCCGCAAGGATGCATTCCAATAGTTTAGTATAAAACAATGAACCTCTTTTTGAAGTAGTTTTTATTGAAAACCACCTCATATCCTGTACAGCTATTTGACAGCTCTCCACTGTGTTCACAGTTACCGATGTGGAGCTCAAACGTCTGCGAGATGCCTTCAAGAGGACCAGTGGCCTGTCTGTCTATATGACCCAGCAATGCTTCTTCAGGGAAGTACTGGGCGATGGAGTGCCACCAAAGGTTGCAGAGGTGAGTCAAGCTTTAATAAAAAAATTTACATTTCATTGCGGTCTCTTCATGTTGTAACAGGTTTGTGCTTGTTTGGTCTGTCCCCCTAGTTTATTTATGGCAGGTTACTAGTACATATTTGACAGTCCATATACTGTACCTTTGATGGATTTAGATTATATTTTCTTTATATTTTGTGCTCAGACTACATCCTTTAGTACATGATAGTCACAAAAACATACATTAACTTAGTTGCAGTTCCCCACTGTTGATTTTGTGCTTTTTTATGCTGCAGTTTGACTGAGCTATTTCCCTGTTCGTGTGTAGTTCTGTTTTGGTTTGCTGATGCTCTAAATACCCAAAGTCATGTGGTTACCACTTGTAACCCAGAGAAGCACTAACTGAAAGGGTGGGGCTTTATGGTAAAACACCCTCACACATCATCATCTGACATTTAAATACTTCCTCATGACCTGACCGCTGTAACCATGAGTTCATGTGGCCCTCTACCTGCCTCCTGTATTTTACAGTCTGATCTCTGTGAGATGAATCATACAGATATCCCCCTCTATTTCAGCAGAAACCTTTCTGGTTCATACTTCTTCTACTTGTTGTCATAGGAACTAGTATTTGCATGCCAGCGTGACTGACTAGTTATTTTCGTCTCGTTTCTGTGTGGATCTCAGCCAGTTTTATTGTGAAAAATGTATCGGATCAATACTCTAAGATCGCTTTAGAAAGGGGACACTTCTCTTTGAAGTTTTAGTGTCATTTAAAAGAAGTCCTTAAAACCGATGGAGGCCTTTAACAGGACTTGACTCTAAAGTCATGACTCTTTCGTCAGGTATTATGAACTTTCAGTCCTGGCTGCAATCCAATGAAATTCTTTCAGCTGAATAAAACTGCCACTCATCATATCTCTTTTCCCACAAGCTTGTACAGTGACTTATCCTGATTTTTTGCCAAGCACTTTGAGTAGGTTTATTACTAAAGTGATTCTTTCTAGCACTCTACACATTCACATGTCACATTCTGTGCTGGTTAACAGACCATTTGCTGGATCAAGGTTGAGATTTTCCTTACATTTTCACCTGGGGCCAGTTGCATAAACAGCCATGATGTTTAAACTGTGTCTTAAAGGGATAGTTCACCCAAAAATCCAAATTAGCCCATGATTTACTCACCCTCAAGTCATCCTAGGTGTATATGACATTCTTCTTTCAGACAAATACAATCGGGAGTTATATTAAAAAATGTCCTGGCTCTTCCAAGCTTTATAATGGCAATGAATGGCTGTTTCTTTTTTGAAGTCCATAAAAGTGCATCTATCCATCATAAAAGTGCTCCACACGGCTCTGGGGGGTTAATAAACGCCTTAAAAAAAGAAAAATATTCATATTTAACACGTTACAAAGTAAAATTCTAGCTTCTGGCCAAACGACCATACCCAGTCTACTTGCACCTAAATCGCAACTTGTGACGTCGGAAGTAGCGTAGTGCGTTATGGCGTAGTATAAATATCAGCATTACTCGCATAAGTCGAATCCGTATGTCTGTTTGGCCGGAAACTAGTTATTTTACTTTATAAAGTTTTAAATATGGATATTTTTCTTACACAAATGCATCGCTTCACTTCAGAAGGCCTTTATTAACCCCCTGGAACCGTGTGGAGCACTTTTATGATGGATAGATGCACTTTTATGGACTTCAAAACAGAAACAACCATTCACTGCCATTATAAAGCTTGGAAGAGCCAGGACATTTTTTAATATAACTCGTCTGAAAGAAGAATGTCATATACACCTAGGATGACTTGAGGGTGAGTAAATTATAGGTTAATTTTCATTTTTGGGTGATCTATCCCTTTAAAGTGGTCATCGGATGCAAAATTCACTTTTACAGGGTGTTTGCATATAGATGTGCTTTGCAGTGTGTGGACACAACCACTATACAATGAAAAAAATCCATTCACTCCTTTTTTTTTTTTTATCCTCAAAAAGCCTAAACACTCTCAATAATCAAGCCGTTTGGATTTTCATGCTCTGCCCACGACCACTGATTGACTGTCCCGTATTAGCATATTTACGCCCTCAGCTATTTGTATACTGTCTGCCAAGGCAGCACTTTACGTGTCTTGTGTCGACATGCCCCATGGAAGAGAGGGGTGGGTGAGCAGTTGCTCATTATCATTTAAAGAGACATGCACCGAAACGGGTCGCTGTGAACAGAGCTGTTTTTGAGGAGGTAAAAAGGGTGTGTTTGTATGTTACAAACTTTACATGAAGACCCTAAAGAATCATACCAGCTTGTGGAAAATGGGCATCCGATGACCCCTTTAAGAACTAGAATGACCAACTAGCAGTTAGTTAGGGGTAATCAGTCTTACTTTGCGGTATCAAATTAGACCAGTCTATGTTTTTATGTAACTGACTTAAATTTGATGACTAACTTCTAAGACTAGTCTTAGCAGTTTATGCAACTGGCCCCTGTACTCCACTCTGTCTAACCATGCTTCAAAATATATTATTCACTATTATTATTCATCAAAATATATTATTCAAAATATATTATTCACTTAACCTACATGCACCCACACATGCGTATAAATGGCCGGTAGTCCGTGTCTGCGCCTGTGGGTGATTAATCTGCTAGCTGCAGGTGACATCTTGCACTGCGTTCATCACCGGGAGGCACAGTCAGGAGGAACCCCGAGCTCCCAGCTGATCATTTCGTCGTTGGGATAAGTGGATTGGTTCCCCTGAATTCAGCTCGCAGCAGGCCAGCCAACACCATACGTTGATCTTTAGCACCCAGCCTCATTAAATCCCTTGCAGCATCGCACACTTTTCCTCCCACTTCCTGTCTGTGCACGTGTCAGCTTCTGGAATGCTCTAGTTGATCATTACCTCCACCTTCACTCGCTCAGTGTTTGTATTACATCAAAGGGCAATGATTACATGCTACGGAAGCGTGCTACATTATTCATTATGAAAGCTGCTTTCAATAAGAATGGCTTCTGTGTTTGTGTATATTATGTATTTGTACAAAGTAGAAATAAAATTAAGCCGTTCTGTGTGCCACAACTAATTTCTATAATGCTTAAACTCCCAGAAGATAGTCAGAAAACAACAGTCTGTATTAGCAATTCATTTGAAATGGCCTACTTAATCCATGAATCAAACAGTCAAATCCCATAGCGGCGTTTGCTATGTTCAATGTTCATTGATATGAGCATTGTACAGTAAACTTAATTATTCAGTTAATCAATGTTTACAAATATAGACATATTTAATAAAATTAACTGAATCGGATGGTACAGCAGGGCCAGTAAGTACAAACTCAATATAATAAATAGAATTCAGAAAGTCACCAATGTTAAGATGTTGATTCTTGTGTATGGAAAGTATTTTGACGTGTACTGGCTACTATATTTTTTGATATACACTTTTCAAGATGTAGGCTATTTTCAATTGTAATATTAATAGGACAGTCATTTGGATGTAGCCTTTGTAAAAATATAATGCAATACATACATGTGGGAAAAATGACTGGTATTTCCAATGTCGACAAACAGAAGCAGCAGTATTGTTTAGTCAACTATTCTTGCACTTCCCTAGTTCTGTCACAAAAGATCACATTCATGCAGTAAACATATGATGTGCTGTCAGAGCAGAATACACACCAGGGTCATCACAGTGGTGCAGTGACTTATGTGTGTAAACAGCCCATAAGAAATGAATGGGTTCACACATACCAATGGCCACCCAGCATGAGGACTTTACATAAAGCTTTAGAAATTAAAACAATCAACTAAATGTGCCATATGTGAAACTGGAAGCTTTGTGTGGTGGTTTCAACATAGAGGTGTGAATCTTCACTCGTCTCACAATTCGATTATGATTGGGGTAACGATTTAATTATAAAATGATTCTCGATGCATCTTTTTCTACAATTATTTTATTTATTAATAATCACAATATAGTTATTATTGTTATTTTATCTTTATTAAAAATTAGAACAAAGTTGCAAATAACTCGAGTGCACACAGGTGAGTGATAATTCGTTCCGCCTGACCGCTGACGAGAAGGGGCGTTCGCCGCGACAAATACAATACAAGAAAGAAACAAATTTTCTTTTTTTAATTTTACAACTATTTAACAAAACATTCAGGTATGAAATGATACAGAAATTGAATAATCAAATATAAAAATAATCACTCTTTGCTATTACAAAGTCTTTACTGTATTAATTACACATTAATTGATTATTATTACAGTACAATTACTAATTGCTAGTTGGCCTGTAAATTCACTATATATTTAGGTAGGAAACTAAAAGGCCCCAGACATAAGTTTGGTTATGTTTTATTGTATTTATTTATTTATTTTTCACTTTTCTTTACTTGTTTGTTTTATAAATTAGTTATAAACTATATAATTAGCAATTACGAGTATAGTGGCCAGTAAATTGAATATCATACATTTAGCTTGGAAACCATTAAATTTTGTTTAGCGCTAGTTTGGTTTATTTATTTTTGTTAAATACATATATTATGTTTTTATTTTTTGTACTGTTTCGCTTAATTTTCATTTTACTAGTTTTTTTTTTTTTTTTTTTTTTCCTTAAATAACTTGAATACTTTTATTAAATTTACTATCATGCTGTTAGTGGAAAGGTCACAGACATACATGTTTTCTTTGTTTTGTTTTATTTATTTTTTAATTTTAGTTATGGTTGTGCTTAAGTAAATAAATATTTTCTAGTTTTATTTATTTTTATATACTGGTTTTATTTATTTAGCCATTTTTCTATTGTTCGTCTTTGTTTTAATCCACGAACATGTTAAGTGAATGTTTTGTCAAAAGTTCCTTGACAAGTATGGGAAAAAAGTGAATTTTGGACCCTGCTCAGCAGTGAAGCTGTAGTCCAACTTGTCAGTCAAGACTCATTTGAACTTGAACAGTTTGAACTTTTTCTTATTAAATTTGTCTTATTAGCCACAGAGTGCTAGACTGTTTAGTAGGAATCAGGGGGTGTGAAAATTTGACTTATATGTGGTGTTATTGGTAAGACATGGTGTCACACCAGGCGTAAAAGTGAATTATGTGTGCATGATGTCTCTGTGAAATAGAAAAAGATCAAAAACTGGAAGAAAAGCATTTTACTGCTAACCCTCCTGCTGTGACATATTTTGCAGGGATATTTTTTTTATTCATTTATGTAGCCCAGCAGTGTGGGTTGAGAGAGAATGTAATGTTTCCTCTGTACTAAACTAAATGTTGTCAGCTGATTTATGGGGAGATATGTATCTAGGGTGCATTATTATCATTAAGAGTCTGATGTTTCTCTGAATCTCAGCGGAAATCAAAGGTCTGAGATGACGGCTAACACCAGGCTGTCTGTCTTAAGTGTTTTCTGTGTCGAACATCAATAGAATTCATAATAGTAGTGTACTGATGGGAAGTAATGACCTTCTTTGTTGTATAACTATAAATACACGTTTTCTTTAGTTGCATGGTGTGTTGTGTGACTTTGTCCTGTAAATGCCTGCAAAAACTTTTTTCCAACCTGTTTTGCTATGCTCATTGGTAAAAAAATATTTTAAGACCTAATTTTTATTAATAATCATCATTATCATTATTATACTGAACTGAGTATGTTATTGTAATCTGTGTATATTTCACTTTATGACCTTTGCATAACCATTATGTGCAATACAATGCATAATTTCCTGTGTTCTGTAGAAAGGGGCATATACAATTGCATAAAGTTGAGTTCAGTGGCAAAATTTAGCTCCGTGCCAATGATCACTGCAGGTCACCTGAAGACAATGTTATTTGAACACAGAATTAAATGCTGATCAATTGTGTGCATTTTAAGGGGATACATGTAATGTGCATCCTTCCTTCCTTTCTCATCTGTTGTAGGTGATCTACAGCTCTTTTGGTGGCACATCTAAAGGGCTGCACTTCAACTACCTGATTGTCGGGCTGGTTCTGTTAACAAGAGGACGCGATGAAGAGAAAGCCAAATGTAGGTGTACAGAGGGGCACATTCAGTCCACTCAACCCAACCTTTTATATTTTTAGGGGTTCAAGTGCGTAGTGCTGAAACCCTATTGTTATTGTTAATTTTCCCATGATGCAGCATTCTCCGTCTAAAACTGATCGGGTAGACCAAACCGTAAGTCGTAGAGACTTGAAACTTTGAGGGCTGGTAGTACTCACACCGCCTACAACGTCACCAAAGGCGCGCCCCGAGCGGCCTGATGGGGGCGCTACAGCGGCCAAAAGTACGACCTCAAGTGTCTTATATCGTTGGAATCCTTGGCTCAAGGTGGACAAAATGTATGAAGGTAATAAGAGTAGCAAAACTCGAGAGCACTTAGATGGGAATTTGAGAACTTGTACAATAAATATTCGTACTTGTGCGTGAACATTTACACTCACAGCTCCAATGTGAAAACATGTAAAATAAAAATCCGAAGATCAATGTTGAAATTTGAAATTTGCCCGTGTGCACTGAAACACTAACATGGCTTAATGCATTAGACTGATATTGAAAGAAATATAAACGATATTATCAAACTCAATAAACACCATGCTAATAATTCATACTACAGAAAAGCAGATGTACTGTCTAATATATACAAGTACGAAAGTTCTCAAATTCACATCTACATGCTCTCAAGTTTTGCTACTCTATTACCTTCATAAAAATGCATGTCTCGTCACCCTGGGAAAATTTTTGGGTATTTTGGGTTTTTCCAAAAACCTACTTTTGCGAACTAGTCCTAGGTTTTTGGCCCGACTGGAACCAAACCAGTGCAGCAAGATTCTCTGGAGTCTGATTGTCAATAGTTATCAAAAAAAAGTGGAAATTTCGGTTCACGGTCCCTAAAGGCCGCCAAAACGTTCGAAGTGGGAGGAGCCACTTTTACTTAATTGGCTATAACCTGTGAACGGAACGAGATATTTTCACCAAACTCAGCACACCTATGTAAGAGCTCATTCTGTGGTCGCATGAAAAAGGACGTGGCGATTGGCCACTTGGTGGCGCTATAACTGTTAAAAAGGTGTCATAATGATGTATTTCTATGGCAAATCCCATGAAATGGAAATGAAAATGGCTATAACCGCACCCAACCTTTAGTCCGATGAAAATGGGCATGCAGTGTCTTTGTCCAGGGTGCCATGATAGTCTATGAGAACATTGGCGTATCTAAAAAAAAACTCAGTATGCGTCATCGGTACAATGCCCTGAAGGAGCCTGAGAAGTTTCAAGCCAGCGTTTTTCACGGAAGTGACCTCCTTAGACTCCTGAATCCTTGCCAAGTCCAACGATACCAAACATGCCATGTTTCACCTTATGGTTTGTGTAACGGTGTCATTTAGCACTTAAAAAACTCGCGATTATCTTCAAAACTGTTAGTCCAATCGAGACAAAACCACCACAGGAAATTTTAAAACATAGATCAATAGCTAAACAATAAAGACAAAATTATGATAGGAACTGACAAAAAAAATCAGATCAGTGTCGCCCATGGATAATTTTTATGCTCTCATAAATATAAGTGTCTAAACTTCAAAACAAAATATTTACAACAAATTTGACACACATTTGTATGGGCACACTTTGAGGACACCTAATAAAAGTGGTGGAGATCAGGCAAGACGTGGTGCTTTAACTGTCAAAAAACATATTTTTCCTTAGTAAATTGCCTGTATTGGCTGTAAATGGTCTTTTCCATCTATGATCTAAGTTTATTTGTTTATTTGGATCCCCATTAGCCACTACCTAGGCAGTGGTAACAAGTAAACAAGTAAAAAATACAAAACTACATTTAATCAACAATAATAAAAAGTCAAGTCAATGAAACATACTAACCCAACATACATTCCAAATATCAAAATCAACAATTTACTATATATTGTGCCATTAAATGTTCCTTTAAATATTTTTTTAAAACTAGTTTTTCTTGTTAAAAAATATGTAATATCAATGGTAAATCATTCCATATTTTCATTCCTCCTATATATTACAGTCCATTGTTGTGCAGTGGTTTTCGAAACAGGAAATAAAAAACATCCCTTTTATGCATGCCTGGTGTTAAAATTATGACTAGTACTACTATACAAAAGTTGAGAGTACAGGACATTAGGAACTCTTGACACAGAAATATTCCTTCTAAAACAAAGCAGAGAGACAATCCTTCACCAGTACATCTTATCAGCCCTTCTATCACAGTTTAAAGTGAGTCGTGTCGCTTTGTTCTGGACTAATTGTCATTTTTCAATTAGTTAAATTTTTTTGTCTTTACTTGATGCACTCGACCACACCACTGGTCAATAATCTAAGCAAGAACAATTGTTTGCACAATTTTAGAAATACAGTGTTGTGGTAAAAAGTTTCACATCTCTTAATAACTGACAAACCTCTTCCCATACCTGTTATCATATTTTCTATCTGTTTTGACCACTTCAGCCTACTGTCTAATATAACTCCAAGAAGTCTTATTTCCTCCACCTGTTCAATAGGCACACTCTTTACAGACAAATTTAACTTTTGATGCAATCAGCTTTTGATGCAATTTGATGCAAACACAATGCTTTTGGATTTTATCAAGTTTAGAACCAACTTATTATTCCGTACTTACTTTATGACCAATTGTATTTCCTCATCCAAAGCAGTAGACAGCTGCTTAATTGATGGTGCAGGTAAATATAATGTTTTATCATCTGCAAACATGACTGTCCATGCACACTTTAAAACAAGAGGAAGATCATTGGTCTTAAACAACTTCCTTGAGGCACACCACATTGCAACTCTTTCACATCTGAATGACTTACATTATAAAATACACATCGTCCCATTAGACAGTTAACTTTTAAACCAATGTACAGTATGAGAAGTAAATTTGTAACATTTCAGTTTATTCAGCAATAATTTATGATCCAGTACATCAAAAGCTGAGCTAAAATCTAACAATACTGCTCCTACTAAGTTATTGTCATCAATCTGTGCTCTCTCAATATGCATGCTGACAATTAGAGAGCAAATTATTCTCCGCAAAGAATAATTGAATTTGCTCACAAAACTTATTGGTCGACTATTATGACCATTAAAACCCAGTGCTGCATTTTTCTGTAGATGAATAAACTTTGCATCTTTCCAAGCTAAAGAAAAAATCCCTTTTTCGATACTGGTTCTGCCAAACAACATTTCTTCTCTTAATTTATCAACTTTATTTATGAAAAAATCATTAAAATAATTTTCAATTTCATATGATTTAAAAATAGTTAAAAATGAGTCGCCTGTATCAATAAAAGAAGGAATTTGACTTGATTTCCTAACCATTATTTCATTGAGTGTACTCCACATTTATTTTACAATCATATTTACATTCACTTATTTTAATTTTGTAAAACATTTTTTCTTTTTTTTCCTATTAATTTTAGTTATTTTATTTCCTAATTTGCAATAGACGTCCCAATCCTCCTTGTTCCCAGTTCTGTTTGCTGTACCCTTTGCCACATCTCTCTCAAACATAATGTTTTTCAACTCATTAACAATCCATGGTGCCCTAACATTCTTCACTGTACATTTTTTTCATAGGTGCATGTTTGTCCACCAAAGGGTAAAATAATCTTTCAAATGCTGACAATGCATTATCAGGATGAACTTCCTTAAAAACATCAATCCAACATACATTATTTACGTCTTAACAAAATGATTCTTGAGTGAATCTCTTATATGATCTTTTATAAATTACTTTTGGTTTCCTAAGTTTTCTAAGTGTTTACATGCTTGCTAAATAAAACAATATATTTTTACGCATGTGCTTAAAGGCCTTAAACCGCTTGAACCCCGATAAATGCTGCAGCTTTAATGTCTTGTATTGTAATTAAATTTTCTGCCTCTTTGTTTGATCATTTCTGTCATTATGCATTATAAATTACTCTTCTATTACTTTTCAGCTTTGTTTAGCTCTGTGTTTCTTTAGTCAAACTTGTAGCTGCATAGTTCACAGTCTGATATTCTCCATAGATGTAGTGTCTATTCTGTAGTGTCACTGTCCCTGACAGCTGTGATTGATGCAAGGGTGCGAGACACATTGCCTGCTAGACTCTGATAAGGTGTGTGTGCATTAACCTGCATGTCCTCTGTATCCACAGACATCTTCAGCTTGTTCGCCAGTGATTCGGGAGCCTATGTGGTCCGGGAGGATGTGGAGAACATGCTACGTTCAGTGGATGGGGAGGTCCCGCCCTCTCTTAGGAAGTGCTTCACGGAGGTCAGTGCAGGAAGACTCACCTGTGTTATTTACCTCTGTCTCACCTGCTTGTCAGTAATGACTTCTTAGACCAATCACCATGCCTTCCAGCCACATGGTGTTCAAGAGATATATTTAGATTTTTCTTATTGAAAATTACTCATTTCACATTATTATGAAGATAAGAAATTAAACTGCATTTATAGGATCAAGTTTATAGGATCATCATGTATAAAAAAAAAAATGTCAAGCAATTAAAACTTTTAATCTAATTAATTACATGATGTACTGATAAATCGCAAATTAATCACACATCAAATTTGGTTGAGAAATTACCATAAAAAGATCATTTAAATGTATTGTGTTGAATGAGAAAAGCATTTAGGCATTACAAAAAGTAGCTCTAGAAAGAAATATTTTTTTGATTCAACAGAGAATTTATTACACAAACTTTTAGGCTACAATTATTCAGAAGCTGCATCTGAAATAGTATATAGTAGGGGTGTAACGGTACACAGATGTCACGGTTTGGTACATGACTCGGTTTTGGGGTTCATGGTTTGATACGGCTTTGGTACAGCAGGAAAATGCATCAAATCCTCAAAGTTTCTTTTCATTTATTTTGAACAGACAAAATGTGCAAATTTGTTCCACCTAGCGGCATTTAGTCCCCCCTGAGGTAGTTGGTACAGTACAGCTTACTTTAGTGTATTAAGCAGTATGCGGATGCACAATGTTTAATATTACACTGAGAGATGAGCCAGAAGGAGAAAAAGTGCATCTTCATCTGTCTACTTCACCTTTCCAAGAGACAGCGAGTGAAGCGGCACCTTAGACTCCCCATTTCCACGACTCTCATATTTCATTACTGGACTGTAGTGAGATTTCCATGACACAAATCGGCACGATGGCAAATGTCTCATTATAACAGTGGAAACAACTTAAAATACTCTGTCAATTATAGCATAAATTATGGTCATACATATGACCAGTAAGACATCATTCGAAACTGTAAAGTGTCTATTTTTATTTGTGTACGCTACACTCACAATAAAAACAAAACATTGTGCTTTTGTAAAATAAAGAAAACAAACAGGTTGCCGCTTTCTATTGTCCCGGTTACCTTTCCATGAAGTTAGTGGAGCGCGTCACAAAAATTAACCGAAACTCAGCGTATAGGCTTCTAGCAAGCTCTTGCATGCAATCTGAGCTCTTGTTTTGAGTTGGTGCATAGATTGTCTATTCTTCGCCTGCTCTTTTTCCTGTTGTGGCGGTTAGCAAACATCGTTGCATTACCGCTCGCCCCCTTCTGGATTAGAGTGTGGATCGCCTGTGACTGACTGTATTCGTTGTCTGACTGTATGCACCGAACTGTGATGGTTCGGGACAAATGCACGTACCGTTACACCCCTAGTATTTAAATATATTGACAGACCAAAAGAGTTTGGTTACCAACATTCTTCAAAAGAAAGTCATACAGATTTGAAACGACATGAGGGAGAGAAAATATAAATAAACAAAATCCCCAAAATATGAATTTTTTTTTTTTTATTAAATTTTACTCTAAATATGAAACTAAAACTTCCATTAGGTGGCAGTAAATGTCTCAAGTCATTGAGTCATTTATTCATTCGATTAGTTCAAACAGCTGATTCATTCATGAATTAAGTAAATGGCTCTCTTTATAAAACGGCTATTGAATAATTGGTTCAACCGAATGATTTGTTTAAAAGGCGGATTCATTCAAAAACGAAACACCGCTGTGTGTTTGTAGACGCACAACAGTTCTGCTCTGGCTTTATAGGTGATATTTTCCTTGGCAAAATTTAGTAAAAACAGACAATATTGTGTCTAAAATATAATACAATATTAATTGCTCATTTATTGAACTGTTATATAAAATAAATATCGCATTTGCACTCAAGCTATTCGGTATAAAAACAGCCTCGTGTGATATTGTGCTCATTACTTGTGATAAAAATATGAGATGACAAATCATACAGGCCAGGGCATTTTTGCCCCAATATCTTGAATTGTTTCTGAAGGCTACATCATGCAGTGACCTGTTGCCCTGCATCACATTAAATGTGTTAAATCGCTGTACATACTTTTTAAATCGACATCCCTAAAATAAAATAAAAATTTCCAAAAAGCATACACAAAAAAACAGCTTGAAGTGTATGCTTTTAATGTGTTAAGATTAATTTTATTTGCAATATTCTGATATTTCACAAATTAAATGACATAAATAAGACAACTTGGATTGAAACATGGCTATAATCATGTCATCTTTTGGATTTCAAGTCAATAGAAATGCAGGCTGCTTTCGAAAGAAATGTGTGACTATTTTGTTCACTGATAAATGGATTACATGCCGATTTAAACAATCTTTGTCAGACACTTGTTTCATTGATTGCCAAATTCTATATATATAGTACCTTCTGAACCGTTGGCCCTATTTAAACTTGTGTTTACTGAGAGCTTCCTCTGTATTATAGCTCTAATAATAAGCTTAAAAGGTTGACAGTGCAAATGTTGCTGTCTACAAGGTCACGTAATATGGCTGTGACTTACATCCCCCCCCCTCCCTCCCTCCCCTATTTCTCTATTAGCTCTTCTTCCAGTTACACTGTTTTCTCGGCCTTCGTTCGTCCTGCTTCACTTTTTGATTTAGGGGAAAGCCACCCAGTGCAGCACTTTAGTTGGTTATCCCTTGGCAGTGGCTCAAAGACTCTCTCTTATCTCTTTACCCAAACCACTCGCACAAATGTATCTGCATACAGCAGAAAGAATTCAGTTCATATTAATAATCAGAGAACTTCCCCTTCGCTCAACAAGGGGAAGCAGCAGTCCAACTTCTCAGTTCTGCACTGTTTTGTCATGCACTTTATATTGGTCATGGGTTCATTAGAGAATTGTACTCTGGTTATTATTTATAGTGTTTCTGTCTGTTTCTGTCCAGGGAGAGAAAGTGAATTATGAGAAGTTTAAGAGCTGGCTCCTGCAGAATAAAGATGCTTTCACATTCTCCCGCTGGCTGCTGTCAGGTGGCGTGTGCGTCACGTTGACCGACGACAGCGACACACCCACCTTCTATCAAACCCTGGCAGGTGTCACACACTGTAAGTGTCACTATTCTCTCGGGGTACTCTCTGAATACTTCCTCTCAATACACTCTCAAAACTATGTCTGTACTCTTTGAATACTCTCAGTCTGGGTCCGGAAGGATTTTTCTCCATTCATTTTCTTCATAGTGATTAAAATTATTATTATTTTTTTCATATTTTGTGCTAAGCCTTGTACTAAACCAACATCTCTGAGGATTGATTTGAAGTAAAAAAATTAAAATTAAAAAAATAAATCTTTGAAAAAGAGGAGGGTACTTGTGCACTTTTTTAAAGGAACTGAACTACGGTTAGGGAAAAAATTACTGTACAATATAAAATTATTGGTGTACTCTACCATTCAAAAGATTTTTAATTGTTTTGAAGGAAGTCTCTTAATGCTCATCAAGGATGTATGTATTGTATTTTATCAAAAATACAGTAAAAATGGTAATACTGTGAAATATTATTTCAATTTAAAATAACTGTTTTCTATTTTATTATATTATAAAATGTAATTTATTCCTGTGATGGCAAAGTGGAATTTTCAGCAACCATTACTCCAGTCTCCAGTCTGTATTGCAAAACATTAAAATATATAAACATAAGTTGTTTGATAGTGTAGAGACTGAATTGATTAATCTGGTCTTGTTTCCCTGGTAACTGCAACTTCTCTGATTGGTGAATCAAGGATGATCTTTCTTCAGAGTTACGAGTTGTTTAGTTCTTAATTTGGAATTTGGCAGCTGTTGAAAATTTGACTTTTCTATGGAGAATTCTATGGTATTTTAGTGTTCGCCCTTTCACACTCCCTAAATACTCTTTCGGTTTACTGTTATTACTCTCTGAATATGCTCTCAATGCTCTCTGGGCTGCCTTTTTATGCAGATATGCCCATTGTTTGTCACTTTAGAGGCATCCGTTTACAGAAATCTGTTTAAGTGACTTAAAGTCTTAGGTTATCATTTAAATTTACTAGTGACTTTGCATGTCACTGAAGCTGACAGTAATCTGCTCTTTGATAGTCTATGCTGCAGATGTTTAAGTTGCAAGTCTCGTTTTGTCCACTTCCCTCTTCCCCCGACACACAGAAGGCATCAGAGAATCAGTCGGCCTGCCCTCCACCGGGAGAGAGGCATCTGTGTGAGATAATGGCGAGTGACAGGCAACACTTCCCACTCAGTGAACACGCTTACACCACTTGCACACACTCTGCCCTGCTACAGCTGTCACTGCCACCCAGTTATTAAAACCAGACTGACACGGCGGAGGAAATGGCTGCATTCTCTCATGCCCCATCCACACTACTGCGTTTTCGTTTAGAAACTGAGACGTTTTGCTACGTTTGCACCTCCCGTCCAGACTAAAACGGCAAAAACGAAGACCTAAAACTGAGAAGTTTAGAAACGCTGTTTTGCGTTTTGAATCTAGGGGGCGTTTTAGTGAAGACGGGTCAAAACGGAGGACTTTAGAAACGATGACACAGAGGCTCACGCTCGGCTCTATGATTGGGTGTCATCGGTCATGTTTACACCGGCACGCACATGCCCAGTGTTGGTAAATGGACCCGCGTTTTCAATCGTTTTAATGTGGACTGAGATCAATTCTAATACGCAGCTAAAGCGCTGGTGTGGACGGAGATCGTATTCGTTTTAATTCTCCGTTTCTAAACGAAAACGCAGTAGTGTGGATGGGGCCTCAGAGACCCTGAGCCTGCACAGTGACAGAATATCTGAGCCCTCGCTCTTCTTATGGAGACAATGTTTTATTTAGGTGCTGAAGATCTCCCTCCTGCTCAGTCCCTCAGTGCTTTTGCTGTCATGAAATCGTAATGTGGGAAGCCTGTAATGTTTGCAGTTCTGGGTGTACTCAATTGACCCCCATTTACAAGTGAACACACTGTGATAGCCATTTATTTGAGTATTTATAATAATAATACTATTATTATTATTATTTTATCTAAATTTATATCATTTAATGTATTTTGGTGCGTTTAACTGACAGATACATTTTTTAAAGTATAAATATTGTATAAAGTGTCTCAATTAATAAGGAATCATAACTAAATCATGAATAATTTCAATATTTCAAAAATGTTTAAAATAAATCTGGCAACAATATAACAATAATAATGTTGTTTGTATCATTAATTTATTTATGTATCTATCATTTCCATTTTACCCTTTTCTTAGATTATCCGAAAATACTCTTGTTGCATTAAATTGACCAGGCATTGAGGTATCTTTGTGTTTACAAAAACCTGGATAACTGACTGCCACACTGTAACCAAACAAAACCATTCTTAGTCAGGTCATCTTATTTTAAGGATGTTTTAAGGATGCATTTTTACTGGAAATGTGATTGTGAAATCTAAAAAACTGATTCAGTTTGTTCAGACGTTTGAATTGATTATGCTTATGCTGTCTAGGTAGGCTAAACTCAGTAGGCTTTGGAGCACTGCCATTAATGCTGGGCAGGAGCAAACCAATATTGACATGCCTGTTCTGTTTGTGATTTAAAATAGTTGCTATGGGTTGCTTTAAACAGCATACACAGCAGTTGTTTCCCTTTGTCATTAATCAATTGACTGTATACAGTCATTATTGGAAGGATAATTTATGTGCCTTTTTGTGTATTAGTAGGACCATGATCGATTCTGTCTATAGCATATTTCTTCATTACAGAATGAATGGAGAAGGCTGGGCTTCAGTCTTTTCACTGTTACTAAGGCAAGATACTTTTATTCTCAGATACAAGATAGAAAGTCAAAAAAACACAAAAGCAAGTTATTATGCAAATAGCTCAGTAAAATTAGAATAAGTTTGTCAATCAAGGACAGCTTTGGCTCTCCATCTCTGGCCAATCAGAGAAGCTACCTGGGCAACGAACTGTAATCTGTGGCCCGCTCCAGATTATCCTCTTAACTCAGTGAGAGGGCTGTGTGTGTGCTGTCAGTGAAGTAGTCATGATCTGTGTGATCTGTTTGAGCGTATATGGGTTTATGAGTTCATGCACTATCCAGAATATGCCTCACACAAGGCCAAGTGCAAACTGGCAAGAGGCCTATCAGAAAGAAGAAAGTGATGACTGGATGACAATAATCTGCGAGAAAGAAAGGAGTTGGATTGTATACGGAGATGGAGAGTAACTGTATTTTACCAACGTAGCGGCAGCTTGTCTGGAGTTTGTCATGGTACATGCCATATCTATCTGACATGTACAGTGGAATATGATATGGTTCTTCTGCTGCCACTCTGATAGAATCGCTCCATTAGGTGAGTTATTGAGATATATATACATATATATATAGCTTTATGGACACATTGTTTGTCAAATACACACCTCCAATACAGATACTGTTCAAACGTTTGGGGTCAATTAGGTGTTTTTTTAAGTGTTTTTGAAAGAAGTATCACCAAGGTGCCTTTATTTGATAGCAGTAAAAACAGTAATATTGTGAAATATTATTTTTTAAAGTATCTGTTTTCTATTTTAATACATTTTAAAATGTAATTTATTCCTGTGATGATAAAGCTGAATTTTCAGCATCATTACTCCAGTCTTCAGTGTCACATGATCCTTCAGAAATCATTCTAATATGCTGATTTGCTGCTCAAGAAACATTTCTTATTATTATCAATGTTGAAAACAGTTGTGCTGCTTAATATTTTTGTGGAAACAGATACTTTTTTTTTTTCAGGATTATTTGATGATATTGATATATTTATTTGAAAAAGTTAATTTTATATATATATATATATATATATATATATATATATATATATATATATATATATATATATATATATATATATATATATAATATATATATATATAATATATATATATATATACAGTGCAATGCATAAGTTAATACACCCATGCTAAAGTTGACTAAAAAGAGGAATAAAAAATCATATTTTGGAAATTGAACTTAATGCCTTAATTTAAAAAATTAGGAAAAATCCAACCTTTTAGGACACCAATTTTCTTTGTGAATGAATAATGTATCGTAAATAAATAAATGTTCTTCCTTAAAATACATGGTGCATAAGTGTGTACACCCCTATGTTAAATTCCCATAGAGGCAGGCAGATTTTTATTTTTAAGTATTTTTTTTTAAATTAATTTTTAGGATACTATGCATCCTGATAAAGTTCCCTTGGCCTTTGGAATTAAAATAGCCCCACATCATCACATAGCCTTCACCATACCTAGAGATTGGCATGGAGTACTTTCCATAAGATCATCTCTCAATGCAAATCAAACTAGCTTTTAGGCTAACTGAAATAAAACCATGCCAATCTCTAGGTATGGTGAAGGCTATGTGATGATGTGGGGCTATTTTAATTCCAAAGGCCAAGGGAACTTTATCAGGATGCATAGTATCCTAAAAATTAATTTAAAAAAAATACTTAAAAATAAAAATCTGCCTGCCTCTATGGGAATTTAACATAGGGGTGTCCAAACTTATGCACCCTGTATTTTAAGGAAGAACATTTATTTATTTACGATACATTATTCATTCACAAAGAAAATTGGTGTCCTAAAAGGTTGGATTTTTCCTAATTTTTTAAATTAAGGCATTAAGTTCAATTTCCAAAATATGATTTTTTATTCCTCTTTTTAGTCAACTTTAGCATGGGTGTATTAACTTATGCATTGCACTGTATATATATATATATATAATTTTTTTTTTTTTTTATAAATTCGTTTTTAAAAGTATTAAATATTCTATGTAATGTTTCAATGTGAGGTTATAACTAAACAAGGGGTTTATCATTGCTGTTATTTTTTCCTTCGGTATAGAATGAAATCTCATATTCCCACTGGCATTTAAATAACAAACACTTTCACATCAAAGATGGCACTGAATCTGTCCCAAAGAGAGATGGCTAATGTTTGTGATATTGAATACAAAAGTGTGACATTGTGTCTCAGTCCAGACCTGTAATTGCTTTGTCGTGGACTGTATGCACTCTGTGCCCTGTTACAGGACAGCAGGAAAAGTAATAGAAATGTAGCTTAAGTAATAGGTGAAATGGGTTTTGACAGCTTGAGAGGCCCGACAGCATCGTGCTAGCCTAAGAAACAATGCCTGTCCTCCTGCTCCTGCATTACTGGACAAGAAGATATCATAGGCCACAGCAAGCTTGAAATAAACTGCACATGGTGCCTCATTTTAAGATGTGCTGTAAACATTCAGCATGAACGAGGGATGTTTGCTGATCCGCACTGTGCATAATAAGTGTTAGATTAGTAGTCACTGTCCAATGCACAAACAGTGAATAACACTCAAGCATTTATTCAGTTCCTTAAAGCTATTGTACACTAATTATTGTTCTAGGTAATAATAATGTTGCTCTGAATAATGTTAATTCTTCATCACTGCATTAAGTGGAACACTGTAATGAAGCTTCGTTCCAGAGGGAAATTTGTTGTTAAGTGTTTTTTGGCTGTAAATGCATCTTGGATGTGAAGTATGTTTTAGAACCACTGTCAAGATAGATTTCCTCTCCTAACTGCCCCTGAAATGACACAATTGATCGTGATTCGTGGTGGGTTGGCTTGTAACCCTATAGATCCCCAGACTGTTTTTTGTGTTTCTGGCCGCTACAGTCTTTCAGTCTTCGGCCCTCAGACAGTAGACCTTCTCTCCCAGAGCACTATGGGAAATAATGACTATCAAGCCCATCCATTCAGACTCCCAGTTGTCTGTCAAACCAAAGAGGTTTAGCTGTGCTGCAGCAGTCTGAGATAACGGAGGAGTTTCAGGGCAATCCAGAGCCTGTTCATTAAGATGCCTTTTATTCCTGCCTCGAGAAACCCCTAGGACATACTTTTGTTTGAATCAGTTTGCTCATTTATTTAATTATGGAGTGCATTCTCTGAAATGTATTGTGTTTTGAATAGAGAGTGTAGTAGTCTGAAATGAACATCAGGCTAAACAAAAGATCAGATTTGTATTCCTGTGTTTTGACACTTGCCTTATGTGTGATGGTCAGTGTAGGAGGGGCAAGACTAATCCTATTAGCCTAAGCTAGAGATTATTGCAAAGCAAGAGGAGTTGACCTAGGTCCTCTTAACAAACTAAAAGACTGGACTATATATGGCTTTACAGAGGGGGTAACCTGAGCCATGCTTTCACCTAGTAGATGTTATGTAATCACTTGTCATAAATGTTAATGGTCACACTTTACAATAAGGTTCATTAGTTAACATTAGTAAATGTATTAACTAACATGAACTAACAATGAGCAATACATTTGGTACTGTATTTATTAATCTTTGTTAATAAAAATACAGCTGTTCATTGTTTGTTCATGTTAGTTCACTGTGCATTAACTTAATGTTAACAAATACAACATTTGATTTTAATAACATATTAGTAAATGTTGGAATTAATATTATCTTAGATTTAATTAATGCTGAAGAAGTATTGTTCATTCTTAGTACATGTTAACTAAGGTAGTTAACTAATTAACCTTATTATAAAGTGTTACCATGTTAATCATAATGGGAGCCCATTTACAGTCTGCAACAGCTAATTATTATGTAAAAAAATTATCCATCTAAATGTCTATTTAAAATTAGTCATCCAAAAATTAAATTATTTATTGAGGCTGAAAGTAGTTTTTCACCCTCATGTCATTACAAACTTGTATGCTGTAAAAGTAGTGAATATCAACACAATTCTTGCAATATAACAAGCTCAAAAATGGACAAAATAGTGCCATAAAACTATGACTAGAGACTAGTGTTATTTGTGGTGTTATTCTTAAAAATATCTACTTTTGTGGTCGTGTTGTTTCAGAATATATTTATAATATTATAATATTTATTAATATTTTCAAAAAGCTTTTTTTTTTTTTTTTTTTTTTTCATTTGTATTTCTGTTTAGCTTTATTTTTATTTCAGTTTTGTTTAGTACTTCAGCTTCAACTTGTAGTTTCAGGTTTAAAAACATGAGGGTAAACAACATGGGGGTGAATAAATGATGACAATTTCATTTTTTTGTTAACAGTCCCTCCCTAAATGACTCCCAGTGGAGTCATTACACAGAAATATATGACTGATATTCAATTACACAAGGAGCACATGCCGAACTGATGCTTGACACTGCACATTAAAAGATTATTTCACAGAGAATCTGATTTCTTGTGTTTTCTTTCTTGCAGTAGAAGAATCGGACATTATCGACTTGGAAAAGCGCTACTGGCTGCTGAAAGCCCAATCAAGGACAGGCCGCTTTGATTTGGAAACCTTTGTCCCTCTGGTCTCGCCCCCTATTCATGCATCGCTAAGTGAAGGCAAGACAGCATTCATTACAGCAATTTTAAAAGGTTCCCAAATGGTTTGAGACACACAAACACTCACACATACATCCACCTCCTAGCTTTGTGCTTTGAAAACATTTGCAGCACCCATGAAAGTCACGGTTTATCTTATTTTAGTAGAAGTAGGTCTTTGCTTTTGAAATGTATAGGATCATGTGTGATAAAAGATCTCCAAAGAATCCAATTACTCTTGCTGGCTAATCTAAACACTGACATTTTCTCCCATTTTCCAGGCTTGTTTCATGCCTTTGATGAGAATCGGGACAATCATATTGACTTTAAGGAGATATCGTGCGGGCTCTCAGCTTGCTGTCGGGGCCCTGTAGCGGAGAGGCAGAAGTGTAAGCATTTCATTTCCTATTATCCTCTCTTAGTTGTTCATCTCATTCTACGGCTGATGCAGGATTGTTTTATAGTGTTTCTTCAAACATTTGAAAACTTTTTGGGAATAAAATCCTTTAAGGCTATTTTAGCTAGCATATTCTGTATTCTAAATACACTCATCATATTTCCACTATTTATGATAATACAAATTATAATAAGAAATGTTATTTAAATATGATTTCTCTTTTATGAATGTTTAAAAGTTCCCCATCTAAAGGTAGGGACACACCAAACCGACGCCAAAGAACTAGCGCTGATGAAAGCCGACTCTTTTGTCGCCTCGCGTCGCCTTCGTCAGGGCAAAAAGTCTGTGCTTGAACACACCGAAAGAACTACAGCCGACTGTCAGCCAGCACGCGTGTTCTGCGCCTACGTGTAAAGGAGATAACTGTCTATTTAAGCAGATATATATTCGTCATTCAAAAAAAGGGAAGCGAAACTAAGACTGCAGTTATACAAACTATAAACAAAGCAGCGCTTGCTTACCGTTTTGAATCTCAGTCATGCTGATCATGCTCTTTATTCCACTCCGCTCATGTTATTATGAAACTATTCGCGTAGTGGAATGCTCAGGTAAGATGATGTAAAATTAGAACAGCCTTCTGTCTGTGCCGTCATGACTTCTTTGCTTACTTTCATCACTTTTGCTCTTATTCTCGTGCACTGACTTGCTCGCTAAACTGAACAGCCAATTAGAGTTCTCTCTCTGACAGAAGGCCCGACTCCGATTCTACATGTTGATTCGTCCGGAAAAACCCTGATGGATTCCAACTAGAGCCAACGGTGCGGAACACACCAAAAAAAAGTCGGCCGATGCTCAAAAACGGCCCGACATTGCCTGATGGCCGACCGTCGGCTTGGTGTGTCAATGGCTTAAGGGCCAGGTTTACTAACAGCTTGTGCCAGTGCAAACCCTCTTTTGCCGTTAAAAAACTACTGTCAGGATTTACTAAAGACAAGCAGTGAAAAAAATAGCGCTGAAAAGGCGCGGACACAGTTATTTTTGCAGCTGACCTAACTGCATATGCATTTGTTGGAGTTTCCCTTTCAGATGCACAATTTATGGCAGGAGAGTATTTAAATAAATCATGCAATGCAATTTACTAAGGTTTACGCTAGTCAATTCACTGGTATTTGCGCCATTAATTAACGCCCAAAAAAGCGTGTCTTAAACCCGACTCTTGGTAGATTGCGTTGGTCATTATGGAAACGATCTGCGTCTGTGTTCTTTAATTTACGTGTCGTCAGTAGATCACTCGCAGAACTTTCCACTCCCATCTGTGCTTTTTTGGAATTGCGCTCTCACGCTAATTTGCCCTGTTTATCTTTGTAAATCTGGCCCTAAATATCTTCTTCCTTGTCTGCTTCAGTTTGTTTTAAAGTGTTCGATGTAGATCGGGATGGAGTTCTGTCCAGGGATGAGATCCATGAGATGGTGGTGGCGCTGCTGGAAGTGTGGAAGGACAACCGTACAGATACCCTCCCCGTAAGTGTCTAATCGAACTTAAGTCCACAGAAAAAGCAATAAGCACATGATACGGTTTAGCTATTTGATTAACCTTTTGTTGCTAAACAAATTACTTCCTTAGTATTATATGTTTGTGGATATGCCTATGAGGTGATTCATGCATATGAGATGCAATCATGTTTTTGCAGGTATGCATTAATGTGGGATAATACATTTAAATTAAACTCAAATCAATTCATTATTGATTTGTGCATCCTGAGTTGTCATTGTATGTCTTACATCTAATAGAGACCTTTCATGTCAGTTATAGATTTCATGATGATACTTCCTGATTTATGTATCTCTATGTTTCAGGAGTTTGATTCCAGCGTGTCAGACATTGTAGAGGACATACTGAAAATGCACGACACAACAAAAGTAATTAGATTTTCTTTTCAATGTAGATTTGTCATGCTAAAAAAATTATAATTAGTTGATATCAATTTCAATTAATTTTCACCATTGCTGCTGATACCAAATTCGATGCAACAGCAAAA
The DNA here is from genome assembly GCF_949319135.1 of Squalius cephalus. NCBI lineage: Eukaryota > Metazoa > Chordata > Actinopteri > Cypriniformes > Leuciscidae > Squalius > Squalius cephalus. The sequence goes on along the minus strand of NC_137132.1, from coordinate 16,655,690 downwards.
ACTGTAAATTCCCTTTTAATTAAAATGTTATGTTTCAAAATAAATTTTACCAAATGAAATAAAACATTGGCATATAAATTACATTTATTTCTCAATTAAATAAACATTACTTGCATTTGTTTGTTTTTTCCCTCAGGTTTTTTCAGGTTTTTCTTGGATCCAATATTTAAGGACATTATATACGTGTATGTCATCTGTGCTCAAACATTTGTTTTGTGTTTTACTCACAGCACGGGCACTTAACCCTTGAGGACTATCAGATATGGAGCGTGAAAAGTGCTCTCGCCAATGAGTTCCTCAACTTGCTGTTTCAGGTATGATCCTACCTTCAGTATTTTTGGACAAAGTTACAAAATACAAAGTGCGTCAATGCTTCAATAATCTGTAAGCGAGTCCAGTAAAGTATGTACGTTGTTATCTTGATTCTGGCCTCAAATGGCTTGTTAATCTGTTGATCATTAGGTGTGTCATATCGTCCTGGGCTTGCGTCCTGCTACCCCTGAAGAGGAAGGCCAGATCATTAGGTGAGAGTAGGACACTGCATTTCTTTACTCACCCTATTACTTTCTGTAACTCAGCTTCCTTTCAAAAGCGTCCTACTGAGCACTTTCTCAATGTTTTAAAACAAGCCTCATGAGGGCTGTATTGTATTTCACTCACCCATGATCCTCATGATTAGACTTTGTCTGTTTATAAGGATCCATTGTACCTCCGTTGCCTCTAACAGCGTTTAAAATGAGACAGAGATTGAGAACACAATTTCATTTTCAGTTAGATTTTCTAGCTGGACTGTTGGTGCTCAAAAAAACACTATAAATACTGTACCACATCATTGTGTCTTGTTTGGCTATACTGCCTAAGTTTATTATTGATATCTTATGACAGAATGAATGTTTTGTTGGTTTATTTTGGTGCTTTTGTATAAATATGATAGTTCTTTTACTGACTGTTTGTCATCCACAATGATTTTGTGTGACGGCACAGGGGTTGGCTGGAGCGGGAGAGCAGGCATGGGCTACAGCCCAGTCAGAACTGGTTTCTGATCTCCATGCAGTGGTGGCAGCAGTGGAAAGACTATGTCAGATATGTGAGTAAGCTTTATGTCTATGCAGCCTCTACATAACAATGAAAAGGGATCATATCATGATAAATCTAAATTTCTTTTTTCCTTTCCTTTTTTTAAAAAATGAGTACATTGTACTGTTTTGTACTATCTAAACAAACTGAGTACAACTAACTAAATTATGACCATTTTTCAAATTATAATTGGACAACAGAGAAAACAGTAACCTGATCTGACCCATTTATAGTACACATATCAGGCTGGACCTTGTTTCTCTCAGACATCAACCGGCCAAAAAGTACTGACAATATAGAGCTTACATGTTTTTTTTGATATACAATATATTGTGTTAAACAGGATAATAAGTCGATTGTCGTAGAGCAGCCATCAATTCAGGGCAGTGGGATGAGAAGTTCTCAGTCTACAGCACCTATAGAGCCTGTCCTGAACAGAATTGGAATAGTTGTGCGTTCTCCCAGTTCCCCAGAGGAAAAATTTCCTGATAACATCTCCAGCTCATCGGAGGCCTCGGAGAGCACTGGTAACAGTAAGTACACACTCAGTCATTGTTAAGAATATGATTTAAGCTGTGGCGTAGCAGTTATCACATACATTAGAAGAAAAAAATACTTTTATTTAGTAGGAATGCATTAAATTGATCAAAAGTGACAGTAAAGACATTTACATTGTGGCATAAGATTTCCATTTTAAATAAATACTGTTCTTTTGAACCTTCAATTTATCAAATAATCCTGGGGGAAAAAATATCACGTTTTCCACAAAAATATTAAAGGTGCTGAATGTAATTATTATTATTTTGACTGTACTAAAGCAGAAAAATACCATAATATGTTTGCAGATATTTAGGAAACATACTAAATTCACATACTTTTTTCTCAGAAAAACAATGCTACAGCCAGTTATTCTACTTTGGTAGTGCTCTGGTCCAATAAAAAGGCATGAAGGCTGAAAAGAGGTGTTCAGCCTCCATTAAAGCATTTATTTCCACAGGCCTGACCCCACACATCAGTTCTTCTGCCACAGACGTCTGCTTCGCTCGGCAGCACAACGTCTCTGACAACAACAACCAGTGTTTCTCCAGTGCCAATGGCCATTTGCCCAACAGCATGGTCGCGCAGAGGCCCGGTGCCATAGACAACCAGCCTCTGGTGACCACCGAGCCCATGAAGGTGAGTGTACGTGTGTTCAGAACACCCACTGAAACCAGGAAGCCACTGCTAATCCTTTTACCCATCAAAATAACTACCAAAGTGCATTGAATCAGCCTGCTGGGGAAATAACACCTTCAAGTTTTTTGTCTTTTATTCCATCTAATTATAGCTTTGGATAGCTCAAAACTACATTAAAGTTTCCTTTTTGAAATTAAAATCACCTTGAACAAATGAATCCTGTGAGAAATGGTCTGTAACATTTGTGTTCTAGAAAATGAAGCTGAAATGAAGCTAAAAGCATTTTGTATGAAACTGCTTGCTTCAGTAATGGCTTGTCACAAACACATTTGCAGTTATGTAAGAATAAAATGTTCAGTATAATCAGATTCTTTCTTTACACAACACAATACATTGCAGCTGTAAAGTACAAAAAGGGACCTTTTTGGTCCTGTCCGCCCCTTCATCCAACCTCCCACTCTCACAGTCAAAAAGAAAAGAGCAGGGTGAAGGACGCTTACACCACCTGTGATTTATTCACTGGAGGTCACTACAATTTATCATTGCAAATTGCTGTCAATATGAACTCCCCTTGATTGTGTGACTCCGTTTTGTCCAGGCACCCACGTTGACTATGGAGGGAGGGCGGCTGAAGAAGTCCCAACAGCTGTTGGCTAGCCGGGACTTTGAGACTGTGCCAGAGCCGGTATGGAGGGCACTTTATCACTGGTATGGGGCCAACGTCAGCCTCCCCAGACCGGTATGTATTCCATGTCCCAATATAGGCACTTAATTTGTGCTTCAATGAATGCTATTTGCTCTGGCTTTTTTGCTTCGACACAATGATCTTGATGATGTGACATGAGGTGTCACATGAACTGTGTCAGATATTACTAAACCTGTTTCCTGAATACAGATTATGCTTGGCTATTTTGATTCTGATTCGATTTTGATTCCTCTGTTGGACAGTGTTGCCTCTGGGTATCAGACTCATTTTTTTCACTTTACTAACACATGATTCATATTAGATGGCCTTAAAATGGTTAATAATGAAGAGATTTTGTCAAATAAACAGTAAAAAGGTTACATTCTGGAGGTGATTTAAATTAAAAAATATTTTACATTATGCACCATATGAATGATGAACTGCCTTTCTAAAAAAATAATTATTCTTCCCCTCATAAAAAATATAGTTCATATTTTTTTATTTTTATAAAATAAAAAATTGCATAATTTTTTTTTGTTATATATCTTTTTTCTCTCTCTCTTTTATATTAGTAAAATAGTATATTAGTCAAAAATTATAAACTAAATGTAATTATAAATATTATTTAATGATTTTGGCAGCGTACCTTAAAAGGACCCCTCTCCAAGTATTAATTTTCTAAATTAAAAAAGTTTTTGACTTTGGTAATGATATAAATTTTACAGTAAATCAACCTTTTTTGTCATAATGTATGCAGTAGGGGTTTAAAAATTTGACTGAGGAATGACCATGAAAAGAGCTTTAAAATGTCGCCTGAATCTAGCCTTTGAACTTCTAATTCAGTTTGATTCAGCCAAATTTAGCTTCTCTCTTAAGCAGTTGCACCATTGTAGTCAAGCTTTTTTTAAAGATTTTACATTCTTCTCTATACATTGTGCTTATAACTGTCTTTTTTTCTTCTTTCAGGTCATCATGTCTACAGTCACACTTCACCCAGAGCTAGAGCTCTTCCCCCGCTACCTTCTGTTCCTGCGACAGCAACCGGCCACACGCAGTCCTCAGTCTAACATCTGGGTCAATATGGGTATGAGCAGCCTGCGAATGTTCCCTCCACATATGCCCCGAGGTAACGTAAGCCTGCAGCAAGAGAGAGGCTCCCTCCACCTCCGCCTTGACCAGTTTCTCTAATCTCCTAAAATGCATCCAGCACGGTCTCAGCAAAAGGACCTGTCTGGATTACTAAAGAGCCAAATCCTGTTGCCAACACCCAGAGTCATCTTCTGAGTTCGGCCTAGAATAGAAAATAATAATAAAGAACAAAAGAAAACATAAAATATATAAAATTACATTGGTTATATTACATATTTTATATTTTTTATTAAATGCTACATTTTTCTCACAGAAAACTATAATGTAATCCATGACAGCTATAAAACCATGTTGAATACATTTAAAAAAAAATGAATCCAGATATTTAAGTTTTCGAGACTAGAAATATTGTGTGTCACTCAGTCATGGCTGTCTGGCTCAGAAGACTGTTTGGTGTGGGTAAAGATGAGCGCTCTCTGGCTGATTTCCTGTAATTTTTTGCTTTGCAATCTTACCAATTTTTTTTTTTTTTGTTTTTTTTTTGTCTCAAATCATTTGTCTTCTATGAAATCAATAATTGCTGTATGAATCTTATATGTATTTTTATTTTTTCACAAGACTGGACTAATTAAAAATTGGCTTGATTTTTTTTTTTTTTTTTTTTTTTTTTAAATCACCCAAACTAATGATTTGATGAATGTTCCCTTTTGAAAATGACCTTTGCCCTTTCTTGCTGCTACCTTACAACTAATCCTCAGTCTGTCAATCAGGTATTGGTGCTGTGTATGTTATATATTGATCTGTGTGCTCCTTGTGACATCTGTGTTGATTTAATAGCATGCATGCTAGGCTATATGGATGGAATGGACTGGATCTTCACATTTCTCATCATTAAAATGAAACCATAAAATTATTACTTTAATAAATTAGCATAGTAAGTTAAATTACATTTACATACTCCATGATTTCTTTAATGTTCATTTTTGAAGATATATATAACAACACAGCTGGTGGAACTACAATAAAAGGTTGTATTTAAAATGTGTAAATGTTTTTTGCACGTGACAAAGAGAATGCTAAAAGGTGCTTCGTTCCCAACACAGGAAATGTTCCTTCTCCGAACGCCCCTCTGAAGCGAGTGCTGGCATACACGGGCTGTTTCAGCAGGATGGGTACCATTAAAGACATTCATGATTACCTGTCCCAGAGGTTACGCATAAAAGAAGAGGACATGCGTCTCTGGCTCTACAATAGTGAGGTGGGTACTAGAGCCCTGCGCGGGACTGTTTTCTTAATCCCTTAATTCATTTCTGACCATTACCACCCTCTCCCACAACGTTTGTGTTCCACTCCCGCCTGCACAAAAATTGCACAAACATTAGGGCTATGCTAAACGTTCAGAATAATAGATATAAAGCATTGCGTTTAATTAAGCCGACCTTAAGATAAAGTAATGCTAGCACGGTAGCACCACAAATGACACATTCGGTCAGCTTTTTATTAGCCTTATAAAACTCCATCAACTGTTAAAACAAAACATCACAGCTAGTGGAGCCTAAAAACACATTTTAAATGTAAGCGTAACTAACAACACACACACACCTAACCATAAAAGTTAAACTCTGGTAAATTAACAAGGCACAATATTTAACTGAATTAAATATAAAATAACAAATTAAATATAAAATAAATTTCATGAAATAAAAAAAATCTTTATTTAACTGGACAAATGTGACAACATTAAGTCTAACTGGGACATGAATTTAAATTTGATTTATTTAAGGCGAGACACGGCAGGCAAAAACATTGTTTTTTTACTGGTCAATTTTGAGATTTTTGGATATTTGTCTTCAATAACATGTCTTCTTTCAGACTTGTGGTGAAAAAAAGTCCGAAATACACATTTAGGTCTTTCTTTTACTACACTTTGTCTGTTTGCATCTGTAAATTTCTCATAAATTCAACAAAAGTTGGCGTTCTTAATCAACATGCTGATCCTACCGGCACCCTGTCATCACATGCACCGTTAGGAAGCTCTCTCTCTCCTGTACAATCCTGTCGGATCCAAATATGGTCATTTCCTTTTTATCAGCAACCAATCGTGAAAGTAAAAGGGCTGAATGCGCAATCTCATTGGCTGATGATAAATCTTTAAAACCCGTTTTCTCAAAATTACTTTTCTCTCATTCTCCAAGTCCGAAATCTCCACTTCAGTAGCACCTTTATACACCAAACTTTCCAGTCTTGTACCTAGTTATATTATGAAGACATTTTTTCTCATCTTAATGTAGGTAATCAACTGGGAAAGTTTCATGGTGATATCTGCTAGATAAAAATTTTACCCTATTCACCTGTAGTGTCTCGCCTTTAAAAAAAAAAAACTTTAAAGAGAGCATTTGATTGGACAAAAATGTGTAGTACAGGGTGATCCTTCAATTTTTGCTCCATTTTACTGTTAGAGAAGGACTGTAAATTTGAAATCTGTAAAATGTTAATTCTACCAGTTATTAGAGGTCTTATGCACACTACTGTTCAAAAGAAGATTTTGTATGTTTTTTTAAATAAGTCTCTTATGCTCACCAAGGCTGAATTAATATATTTCCCAAAGAAATTAATATCATAAAAATTCATGATGCATACATTTATACTGTATACTAATTGTTTTATATTGTCTTTTTATCAGAATTACCTCACTCTCCTGGACGATGAAGATCACACTTTAGAAAGTTTGAAAATTCAAGATGAACAGCACTTAGTCATTGAGGGTATGTCTGTGACATTTATCTGTCTTAATTAAAGTTTTATCTCATTTCACATTTGCTGAGCAGTGTAGATTAAATTGCAAAGCATGCATGACCGTACTGATGGAAAAGGAAAAATTATTAAGATATCTTTCCCTTTCTCCAGTTCGAAACAAAGATATGAGCTGGCCAGAGGAAATGTCTTTCATTGCAAACAGCAGCAAAATCGACAGACACAAAGGTAATGTCAGAGTTCTTGGAAAGTGTTGGAAAAATCTATGCAAATTGGAGGCTGGCCAAACCATTTACAAATGCCAGAATGTTTATCTGAGTTTGACCTTACCTAGATGGCACTATAATACAATTCTTTAGACCGGTTTCTTGTATCAAAGCAGATATCAAGTAGATTATTAACACAGGAACAAAAGTAGCAAGAGTCCAAGAAGCAATTACATAACAAAGCAATATAAAAGCCAAATCAAGACAGATATCAGCTTTGACATTTAAAGACTCACTGTTGCTGTCGAACTCTATGAAATCCTGAGTAATTGAACTTCATGGAGATTGTACTCAAGTGGTTGTCCCTGTGAAGTCCAAACCTTCAGTCTCTCTTAAATTTTTTACTAATTTTGTCCCATTTCTCTTGCAGTTCCTACTGAGAAAGGTGCCACAGGTTTGAGTAACCTGGGTAACACATGCTTCATGAACTCCAGTATTCAGTGTGTAAGCAATACCAAGCCCCTCACTGAGTACTTCATCTCAGGGCGACACCTTTATGAGCTTAACAGGTAAGGAAACATGGCCAGTGCCTTTTTAAATACCAAAACCACTTGTAACTACTTAGTTAAGCATTCACATTTACTGTTGCTCTGAAAAATTTTGTGGGTGAAATCCATCCAATCATTTCAACAGGAATCCACATGAGCATGAGTTTCACACAAGGGTGAAAAAGTGTGTTTGTGTATTTGGGTGTTTGAGTTGGTGACGCCATGTTGACCAACAGAAAGTTGCTTGATTTAAAAGTGACTTCTGTGTGAGGAGTGCTTGATGCATCGACCATTAAGAATGGACAATGGAACTCTTTTGCCCACGAAATTCCAAAACGCCGCTACTGTGATGCACCTTTATACTTGTATGGGTCACTATCATACTTCTTGACCAATGAGCTGTCTTGCCTTGACAGAACCAATCCGATAGGAATGCGTGGTCACATGGCCAAATGCTATGGTGATTTGGTACAGGAACTCTGGAGCGGCACCCAGAAGAACGTTGCACCTCTAAAACTCAGGGTGGGTTTTGAAATTCTCAGTTATCTCTGAAATTATGAGCATCAAACCCAAATGCTTACATTAAAATTCTTATGCCATTTTTTTAAAAACATTTTTGTAGTGGACAATAGCAAAGTATGCACCGAGATTCAATGGCTTCCAGCAGCAAGACTCCCAGGAGCTCTTGGCATTTCTCTTGGATGGGCTTCATGAAGACTTGAATCGCGTGCACGAGAAACCATACGTGGAGCTCAAGGATAGTGATGGACGGCCAGATCATGAAGTAGCCACAGAGGTTAGTGTCAAAACTCCTGTTTTCAGCCCCTGCCAGGCTCAACACATCAGCTCAGCACTCTTAAATGAACCTATATGGACACACTGATGAAAAGTCATTTCTTCACCCTGAGGACATCTGCGTGTTTCTCTTTCACAGGCCTGGGAAAACCATTTGCGGAGAAATCGTTCAATTGTGGTGGACCTCTTCCATGGGCAGCTCAGGTCCCAGGTGAAGTGCAAGACCTGCGGCCACATCAGCGCCCGCTTCGACCCCTTTAACTTCCTATCGTTGCCGCTGCCCATGGACAGCTCCATGCACTTAGAAATCACAGGTAAAGCCAAGCAGAAATAAAACAAACATTTTAAAATTCATCAGCAGGTACAGCAGTCTCACATAAAAGCTTTTTTGATTTGCAGTTATCAAACTTGACGGTTCTACTCCGGTGCGTTACGGGCTCCGTCTCAACATGGATGAGAAGTACATGGGCCTGAAGAAACAGCTGAGCGAGCTGTGCAACCTGAAACCTGAGCAGATCCTACTGGCTGAGGTTCATACATCCAACATCAAGGTCAGCTCAACTCACCACATCAGACACTGTTGTTGAGACAATCCAAGTGGCCTGGCTTTTAAATAAATGCTTCTCTTTGATCTAGAACTTTCCTCAGGACAACCAGAAGGTGCGACACTCTGTGAACTGCTTCCTCTGTGCATTTGAAATCCCTGTGCCTGGCTCACCCACCTCAGTCACCTCTCCAGTGCAAACAGGTAATGATTGATTTCTTCTTTCTCTTGGTTCTTAAAAGAGAAGTTTTGCTTTATTATGGACACCCTTATTTGCCATTGACCCATATTATTATTAATTTAAAAAAAAAAAAATGTTTTTTATTTTATTTTATTTTTATTTTTTAGAAAAAACACCTACAGCCAACGGGACAGCAGGAAACAATCACATTGGAAAGTCTGGCCTAATTCCCAATGGCATGCCCAGCACAGTGGTCCCCTGTACCCCCGAGAAGCCCCTCGCCAATGGTATCCCTAATGGCCATGCTGTGCCAGTGCAAGACAGCCCCTTCATTGGCTACATCATTGCCATGCACAGAAAGATGGTGAGCATTCACTTCATATTCACTGTTGGACTGAAAGAGTAAGTCCACCTCAAAAATGAAAAAAAAAAAAAAATAGTCATCAATTACTCATCTTCGAAACACAAATGAAGATATTGTAATGCAATCTGAGATATTTCTGTCCCTCCATTAACAGTCCATGGAACTACCATTTTGACTCTTCAAAAAGTTCATAAAGAGAACGTAAAACTAATACATATGAATCGAGCAGCTTAATCCAAATTTTCTGAAGAGATACAATTGCTTTATATGGTGAACAGATTTAATTTAGACCTTTTTTAATATAATTTATCAACACACACATAAGATATGGCAAATGGAAGCTCAAGCATGCTTGCTTGATGTGCGAGAACCAATGAGGTTCATTCTCATGTGTTACACAGCACGTTTGAGCTTCTGCAAGAACCACTGAGGTTTGGTTCACACGTCGAGCAAGTATGGTTGAGCTTCTGTTTATGTTCGCTGATCAATGTTTATATGTGAAGAAAAATTTTCATCATATAAAGTGATCCAGTCTCTTCAGAAAATTTGGACTAAACTGCTTGATTCATATGGATTAGTTTTACAATCTCTGTGAACTTTTTGAAGTATCAAAGTGGTAGTTGCATTGACTGTCAAAGAAGGGAGAGAAATCAGATTGAATAAAAAAAATATTTTCATTTGTGTTTCGAAGATGAAGTCTTATGGGTTAGGAATGACATGAGGGTGAGTAATTGATGACAATTTTATTTACATTTTTGGGTGAACTAACCCTGTAACATGATGGTCATAAGCATCCTAAGTGTCCGGTCTTTCTCCTCAGATGCGGACGGAGCTGTACTTCCTGTCCTCTCAGAAGAACAGGCCCAGTCTGTTTGGCATGCCGCTTATTGTGCCGTGCACTGTGCACACAAGTAAAAAGGACCTGTATGATGCCGTGTGGATCCAGGTGTCCCGACTTGCCAGCCCTCTCCCCCCACAGGAAGCCAGCAACCACGCTCAAGACTGGTCAGTGGCATCTGTAGCTCACAGCGGATTGATGTTGATCATTAGTTTGGATGTTTGTTTGCTCGTTTACTTTGTCCGAAGTACACCAGTCAAAGGTTTGGCTTCATCAAGATTTTTTTTATGTTTTTGAAAGAAGTCTCAAATGCTCACCAAGGCTGCATTTGATCAAAAATACATTAATTTACAGTATTGTAAAAACAGTAATTTTGGTAAATTATATTACATTTTATTATATTAATATAGATTTTAAAATGCATTTTATTCCTGAGATGGCAAAGCTACATTTTTACATTTTTCAGCATTATTACTCCAGTATTCAGTGTTACATGATTCTTCAGAAATCATTCAATCAAATATGCTGATTTTCTTCTCAAGAAACATTTCTTATTATTATCAATGTTGCAAACAGTTGTGCTGCCTTGTATTTTTGTGGAAACCGTGATAAAAAAAAAAAAAATTTTTTCTTTGACGAATTGAAAGTTCAAAAGAACATAATTTATGTGAAATAGAATTTTTTTTTAACAAATATCTTTACTTGATCAATTGAATGTGTTCTAGCTGAATAAAAGTATTAATTTCTTAAAAATAAAATTGTACTTTACCAAACCTTTATAATGTAAATAATGTATCCTATTTCCCTCAGTGACAAATGTACTGTTAGCTTTTTGATACTTTATACAAGACCTAATGAAATTTATTCTATTTTTCATTTTTCAGATTTAATACAAATTAATGCAAATGATAGCATCATAATAACAATTGAATTTCACAGTTCCTTTAGTTCCTTATTTCAGTTCACATGGCCATTAGTGACCTAGAAAATAGTGCAGAATGTTAAGAAAAATTTATTCCTTCTCTGTTTTAAATTTTTCTAAATTTTATTCATTTCTAGGTTTCAATAAAAAAAATAGTGCTTACGGCCCCCTGTGCACATCTGTAAGGTAGAGTTCCTTTACTCTGTTATGTGACATGTGATGTTCTCTTCCAGTGATGACAGTATGGGCTACCAATACCCCTTCACTCTGCGGGTGGTGCAGAAAGATGGTAATTCCTGTGCCTGGTGTCCCTGGTACAGGTAAGGCATTTGAGTTCAGCGCTTGTGCATGCACATATCTCACACTGGGGGCTGTCGTGACTGACAAGGGTTGTCGTGACTTTGCCAGGTTCTGCAGAGGCTGCACAGTGGACTGTAATGAAGACAGAGCATCTTTGGGAAATGCCTACATTGCTGTAGACTGGGACCCCACAGCCCTGCACCTTCGCTACCAGACCTCTCAGGAAAGAGTACGTGCTTTAAAGATGTTCACAGATTTTAAAGGCCATAAAAGCAGCATATTCAGTCAGTGGGTTGTTGCTTTGTGACAGTCTATCCTTCTATACTGCATCCAGTCTGATGCTGCACTGCAGGACTTGATGTACACATAATGATTAATCTGCTAGTGCTGTCGTTCCCTGTGAAGAGATTTGCTTTCATCTCACATCACAGCTGAGAAATCCATTAAAATCATATTGTATGATTAATTGTTTTCTGGGTCTGCTGCCTCTATTTTACCTCTAGCAAGAGCTCCTGATATAAACTGCTAATTATTGTCTATCATTTACTACTTGCAAAATACACTTTCTGATTGCATACTCTACTGCAGAGTCATAGTAAATAAGTTTAAAATTGGAGATGACAAAATAAAATCCCGTGGTTTTTGCACCTCTTTTATGGTGCATTACAGACCAGAACTGACCTTTTTATAACGTACGATGAGTCTGCAAATAATGTTTAATTGTGCATTAAAAAGAAATGCCTTCAAATGTAATAACATTCTAGTTCTAAATCTTTTAAATAGGTCCTGAGCTCTTAGTGATTTGGGGTGGTTGTCATTTCATTCTGTTACTGTGTCTGTCAAGTAATTAGTTGCTGATGTTTATGTGGAGCAGATAGTGGAAGAGCATCCCAGTGTTGAGCAGAGTCGGCGTGCTCAGGCAGAGCCTATCAGTCTGGACAGCTGTTTGAAAGCCTTCACCAGTGAAGAAGAGTTAGGGGAGGATGAGCTCTATTACTGCTCCAAGTGTAAGACCCACCGCCTGGCCACCAAGAAGCTGGACCTCTGGAGGCTGCCCCCCGTACTGGTTAGAAACCCAAATGATTTGTTTTCTCCTCCTCTGAAAAATTGAATTAAATAAAAAAAAAAAATATATATATATATATATATATATGCGTGTATATATAGTATTGGTCAAAAGTTTGGAAACATGAATTTTTTTTTATGTTTTTGAAAGAAGTCTCTTCTGCTCATAAAGCCTGCATTTATTTAAACAAAAATACAGAAAAAACAGTAATGAAATATGATTACAATTTAAAATAATGGTTTTCTATTTTAATATACTTTATTTATAAATTATTTCTGTGACGCAAAGCTGAATTTTCATCAGCCGTCACTCCAGTCTTCAGTGTCATGTCTGTCACATTCTGATTTATTATCCATGTTAGAAACAATTGTGCTGCTTAATATTTTTTTATAACATGTGATAACCTTATTTGAGGATTCTTTGATGAATAGAAAGTTAAAAAAGAACAGCATTTATTTAAAATAAAAATAGATATAGGAATAGATAAAATAGATTCACTACCGTTCAAAAGTTTGGGGTCAGTAAAAAAAAAAAAAAATCTTCTTTTTAATAGGATGTGTCAAATTGATAGTAAAAGCAGTTAGTGATAGTGATAGTAAAGATTTATATTTTGAATAAATGCTGTTCTTTTTAACTTTTTCAATGAATCCTGAAAATGTATTACAGGATCCAAAAAATATATGAAGCAGCACAACTGTTTCCAACAATGATGATAACTGGGTATCAAATCAGCTTATTAGAATGATTTCTGAAGGATCATGTGACACCGAAGACTGGAGTAATGGCTGATTTAAATTGTGCCCTTTTAGCTCATTTAATCTGATAAAATATAATTCATTTTTTTTCTCTTTTTTTTTTAATAAAATCTTTAAAAATACATATTTTTATTTATGTTTATTATTATATAGTTTTAGATCTTTTGAGCTAAATAAGCTACATTTAACATACTGTATAACATAAATGTAATTTTAGGCAAGTTGCCCTTTGTAACATTTGATTACAACATGTTTTTTCAGATTGTTCATTTGAAACGCTTCCAGTTTGTCAATGGTCGGTGGATTAAGTCTCAGAAGATTGTGAAGTTTCCACGCGAGAGCTTTGACCCCAGTGCGTTCCTGACCCCACGGGAGGTAGCTCAGAGCATGGGCAGCTTGCAGAGCCTCCAGAGCGAATGCCTGGTAGAGGAGCTTCAGAGGCTGGAGAGAGGAGACTCCTCTGTGTCCTCCATCTCCACTACTACTGTGGCCAGTCCTCCCACCTCTGGCAAAGGTCTGTCTCTCTTCTCTATTTGCAGACCTTTTAAATGAACACTGCTTGAGATTCTCTAACCACTGCGTTGTTGTTTTAGGCACCCCGTGCTCTATCAGGAGGGTGTGCAGCCCATTGAGCAGAAACAGCAGCCCTGGCAGCAGCCCCAAAAATACAGGACGGAAACAGGGGCGTCTGCGTCTTCCACAGCTGGGCAGTAGGCATCGACTCTGCAACAGCAAAGAAAACCTGGATGCCTGTAGCAATAGCAAGGAGAGCGAGACCGAGTCAGAGCAGGGCACAGTGACGGACGGGGAGAATCAGATGCCATCTGATGCAAATGGGCAAGACACCTGGTCACTGGACGCCTCAAGCAGCGACTGCGATGCCATCATGGTGAACGGACTGGGACAAGACAGCAGTCAGAGTAATGGACACTCAGAGGTCAGCACAGACCTGGACACCCCTCTCCAAAGAAATGACATCTGCCTGGAGCCCCTGTACAATTTATATGCAATCTCAGTAAGTGATTCTTCTCTACATGTTTCAATGTGTAATGATTCCTTTTGTAAAAAGCCTTTCTGACACCTTAATTGTTGTTTTTCTTTTAAGTGCCATTCAGGAATAATGGGAGGGGGGCACTATGTGACTTATGCTAAAAACCCCAATGAAAAATGGTACTGTTACAATGACAGCAGCTGCAAGGTAAGATCCCAACTCTGTTTATTCTTTGACATCTCAGGGGTTTCTATTATTTGACACTCTTTCTGCACAGAGTATATATTTCTGCAAGGATGGAAAATTCTTGGACAACGAAGTATAGATGTCAAAAGTACCAGTACTTGTGATACTAAAATAAACAAATTGGGTGCTACAGCCTGAAGTATCTGTCAGCAATTACCATCTGAATTTGGTATCATCACATTGACTGGCAGGTGCTTTCAAAAGCTCAACATTGTTTGAATTGAATTAAATCGAATTAATTGACATAAATGTTATTTTAATGTTATTTAAAATTAAATTCAATGAAAATAGCATGTTTAATATAAGTACTGGTACTGTGGTATCAACATTGGGTTTATATTCCTGAAATATTTCCCTTGCATTGGTGTCGACTGCTGAAAAATTAAATAAAAAACAATACAATCTGAAATTAAAAATCATGTGTTCAGTATAAGTACTATGATATCAACATGGAAATTTACATTCCTGAAATTTCCCTTGCATTGGTGTCGACTACTGAAAGTTTGATAATGTCTGGTTTCGTGACAACACTAAAACAAGTATTGTGCAACACTTAAAACAAACCGTTTCTTGTCATCTATTCAGGAAGTTCACTCGGACGAGATTGACACAGATTCAGCTTACATCCTGTTCTATGAGCAACAAGGAGTGGACTACTCGCAGTTTCTGCCAAAAACAGAGGGCAAAAAGATGGCAGACACCACTAGCATGGACGAAGACTTTGAATCTGACTACAAGAAGTACTGTGTGCTGCAGTGATGCCATGCTCTTCCACATTAAAGACACTAGGGGGGTCTGTCAGTACGCCAGTGCAATGAGGACTGAAACGGCAGAGCCGCCCCAGAGGACCATCATTTGTGAAAGCACAAAATATCAGTTAGCCGACAGGCACAACACCGCCGCTGACTGTGCTTTCAGAATAGAGGTACCTGACACTTCAGATACACGAGGGAGAGGGCGAATGAGTGAATCACAGAGAACTGTAGCGATCATGTGATTGTTGCCAAGCAAACAAATAACTGTTAGCCAATCCCTTGATATCACCATTACCAAACAGACAAAACTGCTCGTTCACATGCCAACCCACACAGGTGAATCCAAAAATCACATAACAAGAGCTTGTGCTTCTGTAGTGCTACATTTGTGAATGCTAATGGACAGAACGGATTCTTTTAATTAGGAAACTGATGGGGAAGATGGTGTTGGTATAAATTATAGAGCCCTAAAAGGTTTCTCTAAAGGTTTGGTTGGCTTGGTTTTGTCATAGTTGATTTATTTGATTTTTTTCTACAGTAAATTCCATACACTACCTCACATCTTTTGGCCAACTGTTCATAGAAAATCATTGTGACAGTATTATATCATCTGAGGGCAGTTGAAATTATTTTATGGACAAAATTCACTTCCAAAAAAAGTTCATTTTAAAGACAATTTCTGCCATTTAATAGAATATCCTCCCACTCCCTGCTGCCAAATTATACATATGCTGTTTGTTTTTTTTAAGTTTTAAATCTTATTTAAGTGGGTTATTTTGAGACTTAATTTTTTTTAGAAGAGTAAATGTATATCTTTTTTTTTTTTCTTTTTTTTTTTAGTTTTTTTGTATAAATTTATTTTTATCAATGTGAATTTTTTTTTTTTTTTTTTTTATGCAGTAGTTCACTTTGCCTAAACACATTTGCTTACAGCTTTAGTCTTAGCAGTCTGATCAAACCACGTCCTCTCAACAATACCGCTGCTTTGTACACGTTTTCCTGTTACTACTGTTTTTTTTTGCTTTACAAAGAACTGTTGACCCCGGAGACTAAAAAAGGCAGACAGATACATATCTGATTAATGTTTTCTCATGTGTCCAAGCCAAAGTGTTCTGCTGGTCATGTACGTAATCTGTGGGAGGCATTGAATACTGTCAGACAAGAGCAAATAAGGTCTGTTGTGTGAACAGTATTAGCACAGAAGAATATTTCACAACCCATGCTTTTAGAGAACAGCATCCTCACTAAACTGCTGAACGTTCTGGACGTCTGTGTCAGAGGGTATTCCAGGTTATTAGTAGCATTTCTTTAGTGACTCTTGAAAAGAGAGCCCAACTTAATTACCACTGTGAAATGATGTATGAAATACTGAACGGCTCTTATTTTTCAGCGACTCGTCAACTGAATGAGCTCCTCCTGTGAGGGGACGTTAAACCCTTGGAAATCATCGGGATTCATTCGCCCGCACCCATTTTGCTGCTGTACTTTTCAGATTTCCATGGATATTCTAAATGTTAGCCATCAAAGAAAGGTTCATCCCTGTCAGAAAAAGAACTGTATGTGAAATAAACACAGGTGTGTTACTGTAAGGAAATGATTAATCATCATGAGTAATGCAAATATGATAAACGGACTGTAAACAGTTTTTAGGTATTTTAATGTTGGAAGAAAAATATAAAGATATCCAAAATCAAATGATATCATTCTTAAATAAAAATTGGCTGTTTGATGTATTACAATTACAGTAACCGCAAACTTTAAGCATTCACTTTTTTTTTTTATACAGGGATAATTTATTAAAATGGCAAAATGATCTCTTTTCAAGTAGTGCAATCAACTACTGATGTGTGTCTTTGTCTATGTCGTTAGTCCTAATTTTGTTAAATTAATTTTGATGAACTGCTAGAGATGTATTAATTTAATGAACTTTATTTTGTAAAGTGTTGTTTAAAGAATAAAATTGACATTGCACTGACAAATGTACATAAATGTTTTGTAAATACGCCAATGAAAATGAACTGTACAAATGTACTTGTAGTTGTATATGGAGTGATGATGTTGATCTGTAACAATTATTCAAGAAACAAATTAAATGCAGCCAAATGCGAGCTTTTCTCTTCTGTGTTTATTACAAGCGAATAATGCGAGGTGTTTCCTTCAACAGCAAAGAGGAAACCACACACCTCCCTCAGTCGGGGCTCTATAGCGTCCAGTGCCATCAATCAGACCTATTTCCTTGAATTCAAGCCACATTTGACATTTAAACTAACCTTTTATAGGACCCTTCCACTCACTTTACAGAATATTTTCCTTTAGAATATTTCCCTTGAATGAAATATACAAATTCAGTTCATGAGAATCACCTCAAGACCTTTGAGCGCTTTGTGGGTTGCACATATATTTGGAGACGAGCATTCTGTATTCAGGAAGTGAGTCGATCTGCATACCGTGCTACTTATAGAACTCTGCTGTAAACCACAAGTGCTGAAGAATTGTGGCTTATTGTTCTGAACAGCACCTTAAACTCAGTGGTCTTCATGCATGCTCATATCATGCAGAAGAAATCTACTGTAGACAATGGTGTGCATTGCATAATGAGTTCATCCTGGGACCTGCATTCTGTTGTCTTTTCTTCAAGGAGACAAAACATCTATTACACATTTGCTTTTCAGGTCTTGCATTTGAACATAAAAGGAGACGTCGCCTGGTTAACATTTAAGGTATATTGCGTAAACATTAGTTTAAATGAAATTCAAAACGGCTGTGAAACATGAATTGATCATTTTTGTCTCGTGTCTTGTTCTCTTTTAGCTCTGAAATATCTCTCAGATGATTTTAAAAAGCATGTGATGCTTTTGACTTCATTATGGCGACTGATAATTCATCCGATACAAATTTACAAGGCTGGCAGAGTAAGTATATGTGTGTATGTATATACAGTGGTCAACATTTGAAGTGGATCAAAAAAGTTCATCAGTTGTCCTAAGACAAGAGCGGGTATTGTTCAAAATTCATGTATAACTTTGATGAAAGGTTGTGATCCACTTCAAATGTTGACTACTATATATATATATATTACATAATTATATACATCTACATTATATAATTTTCTCCATAACTTTTATCGAAAGAGGTGAAAAATATTGGTGACATGCTTCAAACTTTTTCATTTTTAAATAAAACCATAGTTGTATGTTGCATGTGTCTATATGAAAACAGTGGATTATTTCTCTTTGATTTGGTTTTTCTCTTTTTACAGACCTTGATGTTGGGCACATCGTTCTAATCTGCATCTATGCTGTTACCGTTTTCTTCACGATAATACTTGGATGCCTTTGCCTAAACAAGTATATTTTAACAGTTTTTTTTAATCAATGGACCCTTGTGGATGGATAAAATTAATCTAATAGTAATTGTTCAATATTTATATAAATATTATATTATTAAATTGTGCTGTGAAATCGATTAATCGCATCTAATATTAAAGTTTGTAAATGTATATGTGTGTGTGTGTATATATATATATATATATATATATATATATACACACATACACACACACACATGCATACATATATTTACAAATTTGTGATTAACTGATTTGACCACTGATATACAGTACCAGTCAAAAGTTTGGAAACATTACTATTTTTAATGTTTTTGAAAGAAGTCTCTTATGCTCATCAAGCCTGCAGTTAAAAAAAAACAAAAAAAAACAGTAATATTATGAAATATTATTACAATTTAAAATAATGGTTCTCTTTTTTAATATACTTTAAAATGTAATTTATTTTTGTGATGCAAAGCTGAATTTTCATCAGCAAGTACTCCAGTCTTTGGTGTCTTATGATCCTTCAGAAATCATTCTAATATGATGATTTGATACTCAGTTATTATCAATGATGGAAACAGTTGTGCTGTTTAATATTTTTTTTATAACCTGAGATACTTTTTTCAGGATTATTTGATGAATAAAAAGTTAAAAAGAACTGTATTTATTTAGAATAGAAATATTTTGTAACAATATACACTACCGTTCAAAAGTTTGGGAACAATAACTATTTTTTTTTAAAGAAATTAGTACTTTAATTCAATAAGGATGCGTTAAATTGATTAAAAGGTGATGGTAACGATTTATATTGTTAGAAATGTTTTTATTTTGAATAAATGCTGTTTTTATGAATAAATGCTGTTAACGTTTTACTCATCAATGAATCCTGAAAAAAGTATTCCAAAAAAATATATTAAACAGCACAACTGTTTCCATCATTGATAATAACTGAGTATCAAATCATCATATTAGAATGATTTCTGAAGGATCATAAGACACCAAAGACTGGAGTACTTGCTGATGAAAATTCAGCTTTGCATCACAAAAATAAATTACATTTTAAAATATATTAAAAAAGAGAACCATTATTTTAAATTGTAATAATATTTCATAATATTACGTTTTTTTTTTTGTTTGTTTGTTTGTTTGACTGCAGGCTTGATGAGCATAAGAGACTTCTTTCAAAAACATTAAAAATAGTAATGTTTCCAAACTTTTGACTGGTACTGTATATAAATATATACTTTTCATTCAAACTTTTAATATACAATTTTTGCAGTTATATATTTATAAAAGAAAATTAATCATTTTTATTTATATGTATCGAGCTTTTGAAAACGCTCTGTTTGTTTCTCTTATTAGGTATCGGTCAATGAAGAAGATCATACGGGATTTGAGGCAGGGACCCCCGAGGATCCCCCGAGTTCCTTCCCAAGATTCTCCTCCTCCATCTCCCAATGTCCTGAATCCTCCTGAACTACCAGAACGTACTACAGAGAGCCCATTACAGAGACAACAAACTAAACCCAGCTGCAGATTTCCCTGGAACCCTCCACTACAGGTTCACTACATTTTTATTTAGAAATATTTTGAAATGTGATTTGACTGACTTGTATAGTGCTCACCAATGTAACATGAAGAATTGATCTTCAGGTTCCCCGGTTCACAAAAGCAGACCTGAACCTTATTCAGCTCATAAAGGCGGGTAGAGAAGGAGTCTTCTACAAAGGAAGGATAATGAAGGGCACTTGTAGAGGACACTCACTGGTCACTTGCAAAATTGGAAAAGACGGTAAAACTATATGCAGACACATTTTTGTTGATGTTTTGTTGAAGTTATTGTGTGAAAATCTTAATTATCCAGCTGATGTTTCGATTTGCTGTCATTTGCAGGCATCACCCCTAAGCAGATGGAAAACGAGGTGTCTATTATGAGAAAGCTGGCATATCATAAAAATGTGATACAGCTGTTAGACTGGAATACAGTGGAGGGTAAGTCGTGCTGCTGTAAAATATACACTAGATCTTGCCTGAGAAAAACTTGCCGACAGTCTTAGGGTGTTGAAATGGTTGACGAGTGTCGCTAAAGTGTTTTTTTTATGTTTCTTTGTGGTTGTTAGGGTGTTATGGGTGGTCTATATGATAGTCTCGTCCCAAAATATGTTTCAAGCCCCCCCATAATGTTTTTTTTCTTCTGTTTGATCGTCCACCAGGTAAAAATTGTAAGCTTCCTTAATTAGAAAGTAACAGCATTTTTCGCATGATTTGATCATCATCAATCGTTGCAGGATGAGTGTAATACATTTGTTCAAATCCTGTTCAACAATAATCTTAACAAATATCACTAAATTTACAGTAGAATATAGAGAGATTAATTTGTTGTAGCAATATTCATTAATGAATCCACTTGCAATATAACATTCCCTCTCCACTTCTACTATTATTCATTTATCATTCAAGAAAACTTGTCAAAGTTGTACTAAAATAATGTACCATGTGACCAAAACTGTCTGTTTTCACAGAGCCGTATATGCTGATCATGGAGTTCATAAGCTACGGGACCTTGCGCAGTTTTGTGCAGAAACACAAAGACGAACTGAGTGCCGAACCTGAACTGCAGAACCAGTTCACCATTGCGTCTTACCACATCGCCCTCGGCATGGAGCACTTGCGCTCCAAAATGGTATCACAAGCTGGCACAAATATAATACAGCCCTTCTGATATAGACCTTATGCAAGAGAGAATTTTTTTTTGTTTCAGTTTCAGTACTACATTAAACTGCTATATATAATGTTGAATATAATGTATAATAATGAAATGGGGGAATATTTGTGCTTAAAGTCATGTTACCAGTAAAAAGTGACCTACATTATTTTAAATATATCTAGTCAGTGACAGAGTGCAAGCATGTTCGTCTAAAATAATTCTGTATTTTCAGCATCAGAATCATGAATATTTTTATTCTGGTGTCACCATTGCCTTGTGCATTGGGTTTCCAGCACCAAGTCCAAGCCTATTCATTTCCACCCACATCGTAATACCAAATTTAACATTTTAATCAACAGTATTTTTTGTTAACCTTTTACCATATGTCTTGGAGTATCGCAATAATATCGTATCGTGAGTTCAGTTTCGTGATATGTATCGAATCGTGACATGAGGGTATATCGTTACACCCCTACAAGCCATCTTTAGTATTTTGTGTTTAAACTTCTGTTTTTGCGGTAGCTCGTGTATTTCTATGGCATATCGCTGTCGAAGAGTAATTATTAAGTGGATTTACTTATTGTAGAGTTAACAAAAGATAACATGAGCAGTGTAATGTTTGAAGTGGATGTCAGTTGACCGAGGAGATTTTAAAATGAGCAGTTCATTGATAAATCCGTAAGATTCCTTCATGATGTGGAAATACAAACCGGAAGACAGAACGCAACGAGCGCAGAGCTGAAGAGGGGCTGGATCTATACATGAATGGAAAGATGGAAAGAATGATTTGGACGTTTTCTCCGTACCATTCAGGTGGTGCACTGTGACCTTGCCTTAAGGAACATTTTGGTGAGCCGATTCCCATGGGAGGTGAAGGTAGCGGAGTTTGGCCTGGCCAGGGACTTGACCCGCATGAGGAGCAGACGCAGCAGCAGGAAAAAACAACACAAGGTGAACTAATCGCACCTGTTCTTCCCACATCTTCATTGACCATCTGGCTAATATTAATGTGACCTCATAGGAACGCGTGCCCCTGCGTTGGTACCCTCCAGAGTACTTCCGGAACAACTACTACAGCTTTAAGGGAGATGTCTGGGCGTTTGGGATCGTGCTGTGGGAAATGCAGTCATTTGGTGAGAAATATCTGAGATATTTGGTTGATTTATCAAATATTTTTGATGAATAAATCACAAATATTGGATTTTGTGTTTTTATAGGCACCTTGCCATATCCAAATCTGAACACATCTGAGCAAGTGGTGTATAGTGTCTGTGCTGGATATAAAAACACTGTCCCAAGTACCTGCCGTCCAGAAATGTGAGTGACCATATAAAATATATTATTATATATATTAAAATATATCATATACATTATATTTTGTCATAGTAATAACTTACTGGGGTGCGTTTCCCGAAAGCATCGTTGGCCAACTATGGTCGCAAGTTCCGTCGTTACCAATAGAGTTCAATGGACATTGCGATGAACTTGCGACCATAGTTGGCCAACGATGCTTTCGGGAAACGCACCCCTGACCAACTGTCTGTTATGTATGGAAGCTTGTTTCCAGCACAGAATAAAAAATGAAAAAGGTCATTTCGACTTTTTATCTCACAATTTTTTTCTTGCAATTGCATACAAAATTGCGAGATATTTACAAAAAGTTGAAATTGCGAGGAAACAGTTTATATCTTGTAATTCTGACTTTAATTTTGCAATTGCAAGTTTATATCTCGGAATTACAAACTGGCAATTGCTAGAAAAAAAAGTCATAATTTGAGAATTTTTGAGAGTCAGAATTTTTTTTTATTACGTTGTGGAAACAAGCTTCTGTAGTAATGGTTTCCAGTAATAAATATCTATTTTAACATGTAGGGAACAGATCATGCTAGACTGCTGGTTGGATCCATACACATCGAGACCTTCATTTGCAGACATTGTCAAGATCCTGGAGAATATTGTGGAGAGTGATGGGGTGAGTCATATTTGTCCTTGAGCCACTCTTCACTCTTTACCTTTATACTAGAGATAAGTGATAAAACATTACTGATATATTGCAGGATTATGTGGACGTTGACAACCAAAGGATCATGAATGCAGAAGAAAAGTGAATGAAAAACAAAAACAAATCGTTGTTCTACACATCAAATAACTTTTTTAATACTACAATAACGTTGTAGCAATTATTTTATCATTGTTCTCGTGTAACACCTACTTAATTGTGTGCAGGCATACTTTTTTAAACAATGTTTGTATTTAAGGATTTAATTCTGTGTGTGCTCTCTGTTCCATAATATATATATATATGACATTACGCAACTCTAATGACCAAATCACAGTATTCTTGCTATATTTCCATGGATCATTTTGAAAACAACAACTAAAAAAAGTCAGTGTTTGTTGTAATAAACATGCTTTGTTAACACAAAATAATTTAATAAAATAAGTTTAACAATTTAAAAGTCTTGAAATGTTTAATGGTGGTGAGTGGTTCCTTCACAAATTGCACATTTTTTTAATTACAATGGTGGCTAATGCTTAATAATGACAGTTTAATTTCAGTAACAATAAAATAAGCGTCTATTTTATCATAAAACTAGTTGCTATGGTCATTTTTGTAAAGATTGAGGATTGTGTTCCACGGTTACGCTCCATGAGCCAATGTGCAATCAAGAATCCGCCCACTTCAGGAATCAACCGAGCCGATGGACCAATGAAAAGACAAAGATTAGAAGTGACCGAGTTAAAGGACCAATCAGAAACAGAGGAGTAACACGCTACTTTATAATTGACCACTGACGCCGTCCACGGCTGCTGAACCACTGACGGAGAAGGAACTTGACGAAAACTGTTAAAGCACTAAACAAAATGTTACTTCGCGCTTTAGAAATTATATATTTCATTTACTTTGCGTCGCACATTCCAATTACTCTCATGGTTGATCTTCAGGCTTTACTTCCCGAACATCTGTATCCACCTGAGGTAAGTTTGCACTTTGTGCTGCACACACTCAGTTGTATTTGTCACTAACGGAACCATATAAGATCCTAAGTTTAGCAGTTTTGTATGTAATTATGTAATATTATTATTTGTGTTACAGCTGAAAAATGTATTGCACTGGTATGCCGCTGAATTCAAGGATCCGATGATGATGGACCCGCCTGCCTGGTTCAAATCTTTTGTATTCTGCGAAGCTCTCGTCCAGCTGCCCTTTTTCCCAGTTGCAGCATATGCTTTCCTGAAGGGTCAGTAGTACCTCGATCATTTGTGGAATCAGACGTCTTAAATCACACAACAATGACATCTAGTGGTCAATCACTTGTGTCAATACATACCAGTCACTATGGTCACATTCCTCCTGTTAATTGATGTGATGTTTTCCATTTAATAGGTGGCTGCAAATGGATCAGAACTCCAGCCATCATTTACTCCGTTCATGTGGCAACTACTCTAGTCCCAATTTTAAGCCACGTGCTTTTCCATAACTTTCCTCTGGCGCCACATCCTGGACCCCAAACTTTGAACGAACGCCTGACACTGGTGTCAATTTATGCTCCGTACCTCATCATCCCCGTCATGATACTGCTCACCATGCTCTTCAGCTCAACATATAACTCAACCTCTCCGAAAGGAAACACTTCCTCAAAGTCCAAGAAACAAAGATAAAGCCAGTTCATCTCATCTACGCATTATAGATGGATGCATTCATTATAACCCACCAGGGTTTCAATGTTATTGCTAGTTTATACTGGTTAAAAATATGTACCAGCATATTTGATAATTGTATGTAATTTTTAAGCAAAAAAAAAGCAATTTTTGACCCCATGGTAATTTACAGTTTTTTTACTGATGACAACACGTAAAAGCAAAATATATTTTTATTCAAATGTTCTTCAAATCTGTATGAAGTTAGTCAAATATTGAGATTACACACCTAATAACGGTTAATGTAAACAAATAAGTAAATTTCATATTAAATAGCTTTCCATAACTTCTATGGAAAATAGTTTGGTGTGGTCCCATGAACAGACAATAAATTTGCCATGAGGATATGATCAAATAAAACTGGACGGGTTCAAGTCACAAACAGCAGTTAAAATAAAAATCAGACAGAAAATAAACAATTTACCTGAAGATGTCTCATGATGGAATTATTTACAGTAACATGCAAATACTGTATTTTGCTGTTGTACAAAAAGAATGATTTACAAACTAATTTCCATATAAATAGTATAAATAACTTATATTGTATATAAATAGTATCTGAGATTATGAACTATAGTTGGAAAGATTACAAGTATGCCCCCTGGAACTGGCCATGCAAAAGCACTCAATGTTAACACAATAGAGTCAGAGGTTGAGGCTAAAACAGACAGGTTGATGTCTGTTGTCACCTATAAACTGCTCAATTCAATTAACCTACTTTGGGACCCAGTACTTTATAGGAAGTCATTGTGAGTCAAGATGCATAGCATCACTTTTTTCTGTCCAACAGAGAGAGAGAAAACACAGCACTCTTATTTCTGCAGTATAAACTGATCAATGAATTCATTCTGCTCTGCTTCGACTTTCTGAAGAGCTTCATATTCTATTCGGTACCTGCAAAACAAACAATTATAGTCTCACATATAGTGGAAAAATACAGAGTATCAAATATATCATTGATCGGCCTTCTAATAAGACTGATTACCTTTCCAACTGCATTTTCTTTTCTGCAATCAAAGCCTGAAGCTGTTGCTGTTGAGCCTCTCGTTGCTTTTCAACCGATTTCAGCAAATTTCTTGCTCCTATGGCCTGTAGAATAATCACTGAAGTTATATAAATGAACATAACAAATCTGCACTGCAGGTTATTTAAAATGCAAGAATGTACCTTCATTTTTTCAGTTTCGGCTTCCTTTGCCAGTTCATCCACAAGTTCAATAAGTCCACCAACAATTTTCTGAAACTGTCCTATCTCTGTTTCCAAAAAACAAATGCCAAGCATAAATTATTGATCTGTACTGTCAAAAGAAGCAACGAAATACTGTTTAGTCAACATGAGAGATGAAGTCAACTCAATAAGATAAAGAACAAATAAAAAAAAACTCACTGTCAACAAAGTCCTCACATTCCTCTTTGAGCTCAGTGGTTTTCTGGCTCACGTCGGGCTCGAGTACTCGCAATTTGTTGAGTTCATCAAAATGAAGACCAGCCTCTGCCAACGGGTCTTTAGCCATGACCAGAGGACCTAAACCTCGATAATATCTGGAAATCACACAGAAATACATAAACAGGACTATTTTAAAAGAAATAGCACGCGCATCGTTTTATTCCGTTTCAAATGTGAACCCAGTAACGTTAGTGGCGAAAAACGAATACAATATTGATTTCCCTACACTGTCACCAGATCACAATAAGCTAGCTAACCGCTTAGCTAAGTTAGCTGGTTAATTTGAACTACATGTAACTACCACTGCCGTTACATTACATAAAACACATAAACGTAGTTTAAATATATAGATGAGGAAGAAATGCTACTGCTCACAAGTTTCGCTTTGTTGTTGGTATGGTATGGTTACTATTGAGATAGATAAACAAACACAGACCAGCTGGGAACTTAGCTTGGACATATTGTTGTTGTTTTTTATAGTTAGTCGCTCAAATTATTAAACGGAATTACACACTTACATAAAGTTAAATAAACCAGGGAATGTCTCAAACGTAACTGACCTTTAACTGATTATGTGGCACTTCTGCCGGGATGACCGACCGACCGCCTCCTCGCATCTGTCTCTCGGCTGCCAGGCGACGGCAAGGCCAACTCATGATGAGGGAGAGGGGTGCACAAACGCATTTTAAATATTTATGTTTGACACCTTGCATTTATGGGAATGAAATAAAGCATGAGTCATAAATATTGTCTTTATTGTAATTATGACAGATTACAGTACAAGTGTGTTTGTGCCTAACTTTTCACACCATGACCCCCCCTTCTAATATTGAAAACGTCCGCATATCAACTCTTCCTGCAGTTCCGCATCAGACCTCTGCGGTGCGTGCGAGGGATCGAATGAACAACTAAACTCAAAACACCAGAAGAAGACTGAGCAGCGGCCACTTAAGGGCGCCAAACTCTAAAAAAGAAATGTAAATCTTTATATTTCATATCTATACTTGGTAGGTTAAATATATATATAACATATACTGTTTATGTGTAAGGTTAGTTTTTCCCCACAGATTGACAGCTTGATCATATATGTAGGTAAGTGCACAAATTTAGTGTAATGTCTCTGTTTTCGTATCACCATAATTTGTAAACAGCTAATATAAGTTAGTTAGTTAACGTTAGATGTTTTAAATGTCATTTCAGATGCTGACAACGCAGAAACATGCCTCTGTCAACTCAGTCCCAAGCGGACATTGACCAGTACATTCTGATAGCCAGTTTGGATAACGCAAGGAATCTGTCCAACATCCTGAAAGCCATCTCTTTCAAAGACCATGCCATCTTCAATGCAACGCAGAATGGGTTAAAAGTCACTGTAGAGGACTCCAAATGCCTTCAAGCTAATGCTTTCATTCAGGTTGGTGTTGGAGGACCGTTTCTGACAGGTTCAGTTGTCAGCAGTTGAGTTGATCAGTGTATTTGTGTCTGTTTCCTCAGGCTGACATCTTTCAAGAATACACTATCAAAGAGGATGCGGTTGGGTTTCAGGTTAACTTAACTGTTCTTCTGGATTGCCTAACCATCTTTGGGGCGAGCACAACCCCAGGTGTGTATCTTAATGGTGATCCGGTCTTTCTTTTGTCAAATGTATTTAACTAATTTCTCTTTTATTGTACCATTGAGGTGTGTGCACTGCCCTGAGAATGTGCTACAATGGCTATGGATATCCGCTGACTTTATTCCTGGAGGAAGGTGGTGTGGTCACCGTGTGCAAGATTAATACACAGGAGCCTGAGGAGCCCATAGACTTTGACTTTTGCAGCACGAATGTAACCAACAAGGTGATTCTGCAATCCGACAGTCTTAAAGAGGCTTTCTCTGAGCTTGACATGACCAGTGAAGTTCTGCAGATTACTATGTCACCGAGCCATCCGTACTTCAGGTACAGTAATCGTGCACACAACAGATCAGTGTGCCAACACTACCTTTAACGTTAATGAAAGAAGTCTCTTATGCTCACCAAGCAGTTTTTTTAAATCTGCAGTATGGTAAAAACAATATATTGTGAAATATCTTTACAATTTCAAATAACTGTTTTCTATTTGATTATATTTTAAAATGTTCCTGTGATGGTAAAGCTGAATTTTCAGCATCATTACTCCAGTGTCACATGATCCTTCAGAAATGATTCTAATATGAAGATTTTCTGTTCAAGAAACATTTCTTATTATTATCAATGTTGAAAACAGTATCATATTTTGTAGAAACTTTCCAGAATTTACTTCCAGGATTCTTTGATAAATAGAAAGTTCAAAAGAACAGCATTTATTTTGAATAGAAATCTTTTGTAAAATTGTCAATGTCTTTACTGTCTCTTTAAGTACAAAAGTAATATTGTCTAGAAGAAAAAAATTGTACTGACCCCTAACGTTTGAACAACAGTGTATATAATTGAATCAAGGAATTACTAATGTAAGGTTATTAATTATAATATATAATGTCAGCTCCAATTATGAGATCTATTAATTTGGTCTATTGCTGAGTGAAAAATAAATTGTGGTGTTGTCAAGTCAAACTTAAATGTCAATACATATTCATTGTTATTTTCCTTTTCACCCTAGATTATCCACATTCGGTAATTCTGGAAATGCCCATTATGATTATCCTAAAGACTCAGACATGATGGAGCTGTTCCAGTGTACTAAATTACAGACCAACAGGTAGGAGGACAGTTTCTGTTTTAGATTGCATTCCTCATCAATCAGAGCTCTGTGTATCTGTGCTAAATTCAGAACTTCATAAAACAAGCTGCTTATAAATTAACCTCCAAGGCATTCACATGTAAGTGGTAAAAGAACAATAAAGTTTTCTGAGTCACTAAGATTTATTTTCTCTTATTCTCCAAGGTATAAGATCTCCCTGTTGAAACCTTCTACAAAAGCCTTGGCTCTGTCCTGTAAAGTCTCGGTGAGAACAGACAGCCGAGGCTTTCTCTCTCTACAGTATCTTGTGAGGAATGATGATGGTCAGATTTGTTTTGTGGAATACTATTGCTGCCCTGATGAAGAAGTGGGAGAAGAGTGATTGGAAATGCTTCATTTTCTCCATCTTCATAACTGTTTTTGTTTTGTTTGATATTTAGTGTGCACTGACCTCATGGTTCTTTATTCTGATAATTTATGTTCTATGCTTAAATAGAAGCTTAATATAGTTAGAAATAAAAATAAAAAAAACTTGTGGATTTTGTATTGAATTTGAGACAATACTATGTGTGATCGGCAGAGGGCGGCAGAGAAATGCTAATTAGGTCACTGCAAATATTAGCAGTCTGATGTTGGGATTAAGGTTTTATATATATATATATATATATATATATATATATGTAATGAGACATGTTTTAGATTTAGTTTTTAACTCGTATATTAATTGAAATTGTGTGTGAAAGAGAGAGAATGAGAGAGATAGTATTTTACCAATAGTCGGTTCATAAGTCCACTCATAATGTTTACTTGGCTCTAAATTACTGACTAACAGTGAAAGCTGTTGTCTGGAACATCTACATTTTTAATGGGTGTTCATTTTATTACACGAATGCGTTGCGAGGCAAACATGCAGTCGAGCAAAGCAGCTTGATGTTGACGCTGGCTGACGTACGCACTCTTAACAGAGAGTCCCAGAACAGCGCGCGCGATGCTTGAACTGCCGCCTCGCGACCAATCGCTTCTCCATTCGCAGCTGTCGAGGCAACACTGTTTCCGGGCAGAGGAACATCACAGGAGCAAAACAAGCGAGCTTCTGTCACTCTGATCTCAGCGGGTTACTGCCCTGACTGATGGATGTCCAACAAGGCTTGTAGACGCTGCAGAAAAGCCCACTAAAAACAGACAAAGTTGCTATTAAATAATGTTACATAATTTTTAAGCAAATTAGAGAGTTGTTGGCTAATTTAATGAATAGCATTCTGAGAATCAAGAAGATTTGTTTAAAACCACCATATCAGTATCGAAAAATGTGGCTAAAAGGCTTATGTTGATGTTATATATATGTTATATATTATATATGTTATATATTAATGTTATATTAACAGTTTATATATATATAAGAGAAAGAGAGGCAATAGGGATTATGCCAAATTTGTCGCTATATAGACTTGTTATAGCAAGATATTTAAAGGGACATTTTTAGTTTTTCAGAGTTGGACCGACGTTTGACATTTAGCTTTTAATAATGTCTGAATGTCTGGTCTGTATTATTCTGCTTGTTGTCAATAAACTGTACATCTTAGAGCTACACTATTGAACAAAAGTTTGGGGTCAGTACGATATAGCTTTGTGTATTTTTTAAAGAAATTAATACTTTTATTCAGCAAGAAGTACAAAT
Organism: Squalius cephalus; assembly: GCF_949319135.1. Classification (NCBI taxonomy): domain Eukaryota; kingdom Metazoa; phylum Chordata; class Actinopteri; order Cypriniformes; family Leuciscidae; genus Squalius; species Squalius cephalus. The sequence goes on along the minus strand of NC_137132.1, from coordinate 16,624,835 downwards.
ATTTATAATGTTACTAAATATTTGTATTTCAAATAAATGCTTTCTCTTCATCTGATGAATAGAAAGTTCATCTAACTATAATAATCCGTAAAAAAAATCCATTGTTTCCGTTTCTTGAAGAGCAAATCAGCGTATTAGAATGATTTCTGAAGGATCATGTGACACTGAAAACTGGAGTAATGATGCTGAAAAATCAGCTTTACCGTCACAGGGATAAATTACATTTTAAAATAAATTAAAATTGTAATGGTGAGCAAAAGAGACTATTTTCAAAAACTTTTAAAAATACTATCGACCCCAAACTTTATAATGATAGTGTACATTGAAAGTACAGGTGTATATATAGCAGCCGTGGGCTTATTATATTGGCTATGGCTATTCATCCCTACTTATGGAAAACAATTTATTGCAATTCTGGTTTTCTCCATCTGCCAACCTAAAAGTCTTTTCAAGGCCTTTAGCTCCAACAACATGCTGGCTATTTATTCATCAGTTATTGAAGAAAAAAAAAAAAACTTAATTGAACTACATTAAACATGGCTGAAAATATTAGGTCTTCTCAAAATATTTGTGATTGTTTCATGGATTTCCTTTCACTTGATCTATAAACTCTTAAATATCCCTTACAAAATCACCCAATTATATGCGCATAAGCCATTACTGACCGAACAGAAAACAACAACAACATTCAGCGTAACCAAGTAAACACTGTCTACACACCAAGACAAAGAGTATCATTTGATAAGGGTGAGCAACTTGATCCTGCTAGATCTACATCTTTCGCAGCAGGTGATGTCAGGCTCTTTAAACACAAGCTTGCTCGATGATGAAGATGGGGATCCTCTACCCATTCCTCAGATAAACAATCGAGCGCTGACCCGTTGTTGGATGTCTTGACCTACCAGTGAATCAAGTGGTGTCAGGTTCTGGGTTTTGCAAACACAAACTCGGCAATGACCTAATTGTTGTGACACTCCAACAATTATCAACAAGAGAGCCCATGGGAGGTGAAGAGAAGGTGCACGGCTTTCAGCACGGCGTCACTAGGGACAGTGAGTCATCATATTGTCTGTTGCTACACTATAAATTAGAAGAAGAAATGTATGCACTACGTAATCTTTAATACTGTTAATGAAGCTTAACGGTTTTAAACACTTTTTAGGGTCAACTTGAAACTATTTATACTCCAATAGTGGATAAAAGCTCAATTTGATCAACATCTAATATGTAATGTCTGACTTTCCACAAAACAACTGACCATGAAATTGATAAGCCAACAAAAGCGCAGCTCCAACTCCTGCCTAGTCAGCTGAAAGGAACCCTGAAATGGGAAACTCCGCAGTGCATAAACATGATTTGAGTATAACATTCCTTCACTTTGTGTTAAAAATAACCAACATTATCAAGCCATTGTTTGGGGACTGTGGGTGTCACAGGGGGTCATGTTTGCAACAGCTGGCCTTAACAGCCCTCTACAATCCACCCCCAAACCCATTAATACTGCTCTCCTTCTGCCTCAGCTTGCAACCATGTGTGAAATGATCCTTGATGATGGAGATGAGGTAATGCCTTCAGCAGCTCTGACATCACTATAGCCTTTCCCATCCAGTGCAACTGACCATCACTAGGACAATGAGCTTTTTGTCTTACACTACCTTTCATTAAGGATAAAAGGATGAACATGACACCTGTGAGTGGTTTAAAGAGCTGATATTGCAATGTTAAAGGAGAACTCCGGTCAATTTTAACATTGAGCTCATTTTTTTGTACATTTGGAGTGCTGTCAATACAGAGAACAACGACAAAAATCGGTGTTGCCTACACCGAGTTATTCTATTTTTAAAATTTGCACCCTGTTGACTTCAATGGGGCAAGTTTTAAACCTGCTTTTAGCCTCTTAACATCCTTGGTGTGTCATTACAAGTGCACAGAAAATGTGAGTGATACCTTCAGAGTGAACACAAGTGAATCTGACTGCAGTAGATGTGAAAGATATGTATAAAAATGATGTTATTTAAGCCAGCGCAAATACCTGTTTACATCCTGTTTTCGGTTGAAGTCCAAAGTAGTCGATTGCCGAGTTCACACGCGTGATCATAGGTAACTAAACCTACCCTAAAAAGTTAAAATTGACCGGAGTTCTCCTTTAAGCATATATATATATATACAAATTGTTTTGTACAAATTCATACATCACATATTAAATGCTGATCAAATTGACCTTTTATCCACTAACGGATGATAATTGTAGTCATAAGTTGTGTGTCTAAAATAATTTTCAAGTTTCATTAACAGTTAAAATATGTCATTATTTATGTAGTGCTGATACACACATGCTATATATTGTATTTTTAACATGTATATATATTATATTTTTAACATATATATTTATATATAATTTGTGTATTGACATATATATGTATATTAGTGCTGTCAAATCAGTTAATCGCATCTAACATAAACGTTTTTGTTTGCACAATATATGTATGTGTGTATATATATATACTGTATATAATTTTATTTATATGTCTATGTATGCATTTACTGTATACACACACATTTATACACATATATAAGTGTGTATACACAGACATGCACACACACATAGGCCTATATAATATATTTAAATATAATAATATATACACGCATATATTATGTAAACAAAAGGTTTTATGTTAGATGCAATTAATCAATTTGTATTCGTACAATATATATAGGCTATTTATATACGTATACACACAAACACACACACGTATATATATATAGGCCGATTGATAGATAGAAGATAGAGGCGTTATATTATATTTTTTGTAGTGTAATAATTAGCATATAAAGAGCCCAATTAAATATGGCATGGTCTAATGGGGAATATGAATAATTCTAACACACAGTGAATCATGATCTTGTAGGTTTCTAATAATTCTGAAGTAGACACACTATAATCGGAGGAATCGTGCAGCACTAATGGCAACAGTTTAATGTGGTTGCAGAGAAACATGCCCATAGTGGAACACAAAACATGTTGTTTTCTGTTAGTTCCTTTTTTTACAATCCTATGTAAACACTCACAAATGTGACTGAAACTGGGTTTCAAAAATGTGTTCTCACTTCTGGTTCTTTATTGAGAATATTTATGAAAAAACAAACAATAAACTTACGTGATCATCTTTGCTTGGTATGTAATGATTGCTGCTTTCAGTGTAGGTGATTTGGATCCTTATGACACTCATATCATGTAATCAATTACAAGCAATTTTCAACCATGGCTGAAAGAGAATCAGGAAGCATGCATATTTTCCCTTCTCTTTTTCCCTTTGATGTCATTCGTGACATGCAAATTGACCTTTCTGCCACAATCATGAAACTTGGTGCGCAGAATAACAGTATGACTAGTCGATAACCACTTTACACATGGCAGCTAAATGCAAGCATAGACTGGTTGTTTGTTAGCCTTCTAAACCTGCAGATCTCGGGTCTGTCACTCACCACCCTCCCATTACCTTGAAGGGTGGCAGCTGCGGCCCTGCACCACCAATAGGGACTGTTTATCAGGCAATTAAGGTGACAACAATGAAAACTAATATGTACAAATGTGGGATGGGAGGTGGACGAGCAGTGCTCGAGACAGGTTTATCAGATACGGTGGAGTGTGAAGGAAGGAGGGGGTAAAGTAAAGGATGATGTCACCAGGACACAGTAAAATTCGAGCCTCGCTCTTGTCTCGTGTTTTCACGCTCACACCCACGTGGACGTTGTGTTTTGGTAACGTATGTGGCCGTTGCACAGTCACAGAAACACACACATGATCTCTTCCCTGTGAACTTTGGTAATGAACTTATTGTTCTCAGCTGTCATGTGGACACTGGAGCGAAGGGGAAAGTTATTTATTTACAGTAAAGAGACTGTCTTTTGTGTCATTGTGCTGAAGTGTCACCACACATGAGATGGAAATAAACATGTTACCTGTTTGACCATTGAGCTTTGTATCAATTGTTCACGTTTACGTCATAGAGGACTGTATGTATACTCAGTGGCCTAACCTCAGGGTAAAAACCACAAGTAAAACACTGTACCATGCATATACCACTGTACCAATAATGAAATAAAATAAATATAAATACATTTAAAATCATATTTAGCCTATATACAAATTTTGTATATAATATAGACCTTTTTTTTTTTTACAAGACTACTTGTTTTATATTTATCTATAGGCCTATTCATTATTACTATCACAATAAACAGTATCAGCTTTCATGAAATAATGAATTCCATGTCAACACCACTAACTATGCATTTAACACTGAGGCGACTGATAATAAAGGCTTTGCCATCCTAGAGCAGTCTGCGTGGGGCTGTATGCCCAGACATGTACCTGAATGGGGATTCCCCTCCACACAGTCCTTCCTTCATCTGCTGTCCGTGGGACAGGAGCTCCCCATCCATATGTGAAGTTAAACTCCCCATCATGCGAAGGACATCTGCATTTAAACAATAGATGCAGTCGTAAGCTGCTGTACAAAGGTCAAAGGGGATGAAAGAAACGGGGGGATTCCGTATTCAATTAGCATAGTTACATTTATTAGCTCACGTTATCAGAGCTGTGCATCGATGATTAGCAAAAGAGCAAAAGACTAACGAATTTTCGTAGTTTTTATGTTTTATTAGTGAATGTTGAACGATATACACTTATTAAATTAGCATATTAGCCATATTAGCATATTAGCATGATGTATTAAATCGCAAAGGAGGAAACAATAAAAAAATATTTTTTTAAATGATATGATAATAATAATAATAATTCTGAGAAACTAAACAATGTTATTGATGGAAAAATGCTGCTTATTATAGCAAACTGCAATATTTTTTGTGCATATTCACTGCATATAGGATATTTGAACGTAAAATCTGAGTAGCCTACATGAAATCCGATATTACTGATAGGCTATATGACAGAAAAATAATATGACAAAACATTTAAAAGTTTTCATTTATATTTTTTCATATTTCATGTAGGCTATTTAGAGGTTTCACTTCATTTTCCTCGGTGTTGCAAAATAAACAAAACCAAACAACACTAGGCTACTGCACGTGAAAATTCGAACTAACAGGTTTAAAAAAAAAAAAAAAAAAAAAAAATGCATGTTTAATAGCCTATTTAGAAATTTGTAACATTATAGTGTATAGGCTACGTTAGTGGCAAGTCAGCCATGTTTAATAGGCTTATGTCATAATGGCATTAGAATACCAGCAGAGATATGTAGGCTATAACTATTATAGGCTATCTAGTATAGCATCAAATGTCAAATGTAATAATAGCTTTTAAAGTGTGGATCCTTTAAATGCATATGAAAAATGACAATTTATGCATATTTAATATATTTTTTTCAGGCAGTATAGGTGTGAACTCACACTGAACTGAACTTGTTGCTTTTTCTAAAGGCACATTTAGTGCTCTGTTACTATGTTCTATATTTTACTATATGATGTCACTTTATTGTATTTTGCTCTATGCAATATTCTATGCAAAACAACAATTCTAAGTGCGTTGTCAACTCTGAGAATGACAATCATCGAGAAGATCTCACACTCAGTACAGCACACTCAGTACATACTACAGGCACGCTACTCCTATTGGCAATAAACAAACAACAATGGGCGTGTAAGGGCTGCTGGTTCCTGTGCTGTCTCGACTGCTCGTGTGTGTGTGTGTGTTTACACTGTCTCTCGCCACGCCCCTCATGAGCATGTCAGGACTTGTTATGAGACTCTCAGAAGAGGGTGTGGCCTAAAGCGAGCACTTCGCGGGAGTGAAAGCAACTCGCTGTCATCATCATAACCATACAGTTTACAACCTCACGAGCACACGGCCAATGACGAATCCCATGAATTGACACACTTTTTCTTTCCTGCAGTTTGTGGAATAACATGAACGGACATTTCACTAAGTCTTTTTGAAGCACGACACATATCTGGTGTCAGAGCATAACAACCCTGGAAAAACATCTACTTACTTGCAACACATTTTTGAAGGTAAGCGTAAATGTGTTTTTACTTTTGTTGAACATGCATCTCTTTGTTTTTTGCAGTGATCGGTAAAAATTGCCTATTTGGCAGCCAGTAGATGTGGCATATTACTGCTCATTAATTATGCACAAACATATTATTTAAATGACAGAATCAACCAGACTGCATTAGGTAATAAAAATCATTAGATGTTTTTTTTTTTTTTTTTTTTATCATGTTAGATCAGGTAGATATTTGCCATTTTCTTTACAGTTTGTGTAAAAATGGGGTTTGATGTTGTCCTCCCCTGCTTAAAAGATTCCAGTTTAAGATGGAAACTGTGTTTTGGAAAATACAGTTGGTTTCTAGCTGGTCTGCTCGTTTGTTCAGGTGCAAGCTGCTAGACCAGCTACCAGGTGGTCAGTCAAGCTGTTTTTTGGAACTGGTAGCTGGTCAACCAACAAATAAACAGCTTGGACCGTCTTAGACCAGCTAAAAACCAGCTAACTTACCATGTTGCAAAACAGAACTAGCCTATCTGCTTATGTTGGAAGAAGTGATTTAGCTAATGTTCTAGTAGCCTACTTACATATAACCGGCTATTTGTATAATAGAACAAGCATTTAAACTATGCTGTATATCAAAGAACTGCCAGTTTCCAAAAACTTCCACCTCTTCAAATCTTTAACCTTGCATCACTCAACAAGTCACCGGCTGTGCGTTTGTAGGTGCCACTTTTCCGACGCTTCATAATTTCCACGTTCACAACATAAGCCCTTGTTGCCAATTGAGAAAAATTGATAAAATCATTGTCAGTGTCGTAATTAGGAAAATGTAATATGTATTCCAGTGGAATTAAGCATTTTAAATGCACTGAGTGTCAGAGAGACTCGCTTTAGCGCAAGATTGTGTTAAAGCGCGCGAGAAGCTGTGTGTGACATCGCGTGCACGGATTTGTTTACAAACACATTCGTGAGCACGAGGCTGCAAGTTTCTGCCATCTTGTGGACGCTCAAAATATAGGTTGCTAGGTCAGACAATCATTTTTTTGTTGTTGATTTTCTTACATTTTATTATTATTATTATTATTATTATTAATTCCATAAAGTCTACATGAGTAAAAAAAAAAGTAATCTTTATTTGGTCTATATAATAATTTTGAAAGTGTTCCCCTTAAAATTTGCATGCAATTATATATGATGTCATTTTTGTCCAGCTGCATTTTTAAACAAACCAGGTGACGTTCAAACAGGTCAGATGTTTTCTATAACATTTTTCTGCTCTTCTCATGTCAAGGCTGTAAGGGGTATGGCCCGACCAGAGATGGACAGCAGGGTGGATGATTGCAACCCCGGAGCACCGAACAGCTGCAGGATGGAGGTGCTGCGTCAGGATGCCTGGCCCAACGGCAGCATCGTTCAACCCTGCCACCGGCACCGAACCATTGCCACACAGACCAGCACTGTCTCCGCACCACTACCCCACGTCCCAACACAAGATGCCTTCAGCTCAGACAGTGTCCTGCAGCAGGACTGTCCACTCAGGGATATTACAGGTAAGGCGTTACAACATAGAGATCATGCTTGTGAAATGATGTTTATGTGATGTGCGTGGTGGAAATCATTAGCATAATATATTTAAATGAGATTCAGAAGACGAAATCAATGGCTTTGACTCCAAGGGTTAAAATGCAGCAGGACGTGCCCTCCCCTCCCCTCCCTTCCCCAGTGAGAGAGCTCAGACATGTTTAGACATGTTCTTTGCTGTTGGCTTCCTGTCAAGTGCTGCTCAGTCCACAATGGCGGCCTGTCACAGAGAATCACGCATCGTCTCAATGTTGTGGTTTCTCTCACTCCTTCCGCTCTCTATTCCTCATATTTTTCAACTAACTTTAGCTATCATTTAACCTTATCTGACACTTCTGCTGACACTCCTCCTTAAAGGCTTTCCTCACTGGCTGATAGCCTGTCCCTGGTCCCTCCCTGTCCTCCAACTGTCCACCCTATCCCAGCCCACCCCTCATTCCTGTCCACCAATGGCTGGATTTCAGCTCAGGCTGCACCGGCTTGCAGTTACCCTGGCAACAAGCCAGAACCCAGCACTCCCGCTTTCTCAAGTCACCTGCGCCGAGGATCAGCGGATTCTCATGGCTGCAGCACTAATCCCCTCCGCGGAGGCATTTTCTCAGTGCGCTAAGCGAGAAAAAGATTTATCATATGCTTACTTAAAGTTAATCTTTAAAAACACCAGTCATTTAATAACACTGTTAAATGTGATCTTTAGTAAATTTCAAAATGAAAATCCATTTTTCATACTGTACATTATAATGCTGCAGTGCCTAAATTCACTTTTAGCATTTCAAACAATTCATTTGAGTCTTTTTTTATATATATATTTAGTCGAAACATCATTCACATTGTAAAATGAATACAGTTCTAAGTGCTTGTCAGTGCATTCGTCAGTATACTGTAAAAGTACACTATTTCAAAGACAATCGAAGTAATTATGAATTACCCAATTTCACAGACATGACTCAAAGGGTTAGTTCACCCAAAAATGAAATTTCTGTCATTAATTACTCGCCCTCATGTCGTTCCAAACCCGTAAGACCTTCGTTCATCTTGGGAACACACATTAAGATATTTTGGATGAAATCTGAGAGCTTTCTGACCCCCCATAGACTGCAATGTTACTACCACTTTCAAGGCCCAGAAAGTTAAGATAAGATAGTAACGACCCTTAAAATAGTCTGTGTGACTACAGTGGTTCAACATTAATGTTAAGAAGTGATGATAATACTTTTTGTGCAGAAAACAAAACAAAAATAAAGACTTTATTCAACAATCTCTCCAAGACTTTAGGCCAAGACTAAAATGCATGTTTGAGCAGTCTAAACCAAAAGCAGTAGGGTTGCAAAATTTCCAGAAACTTTCCAGAGTTTGTTTAAAATGTTCAGGATTTTGGGGGAATTTTCTGAAACTTTTGGAAAGTTTCAGCCCCTTTGCAACCATGGGTATGACTTAGCTATTCGCTGTTTGTTTTGTCCTTATTGTGACATGTATCCGAGTGAAATGGTGTCTTGAATAAGAAAAAAAAAATGTATGGCGGTACTTGATTATGTTCATGGGAGAGCAATTTTGATTAAAGATTATGAGGGCACATTAATTAAAAAAAAATGATGTGCACAGATAAATAATTTATAAAAAAATGTGAATTGCCCATTTTGATTTCATGGTGACTTTTAAGAAGCGGTGGGATGTTATGCCTTGTTAAAATAGCAGTACTTATTCAGAGGTGATACATATTATTGCTTTCCTGCTGTCACCTAAACCATAAGGATTTGAAGTTTCCATTCAATCAATAAAAGATGATGAGTTGTCATATATTTAATCAGATTAGTATTGAAGCTACCGTAACACAATGTGAAAGTTAAATAGAACATAACATGACCTAACAAAACAAACATTGTGGCTCAACATATGACATCAGATGCTAACAAAAGTTACTTAAACAAATAGAGAATTTGGCTCACCAATGCATATGAAATCTCACTGCTATTGTAAGCTCTGTTGAATCTGAATTTGGTTAGATTATCCACTCCTTTGCATGTCTGCCTGTTAAATAGTGGCAGACAGTGGAACAGTCCTATATATCTCAGTTTTGTTATGAGAACACAGTTTTGTGCCAGTGGCACAATTTTACTCCAAGTAGTAACTCTAAATGAACTTAGGTACTAGTTTGACAGTACTACCAGATCGTATGACAACAAATGACGATTATCAGTGGATCAGTTGCATACAATTGCATACAAACAGTAATCTTAAACAACCAGAAGTGGTGTTGCATTTAGTTGAGGAACTCAAATAAAGCCTAAAGTATACTTCAGCCGTCCGCTCCGCGCACTGTCCAGGTAACAAACATTTCGTCATCAGGAGGGTCCGCGGACCTCCATAGATTTTTTATTTCCTAATTAAACTTCTATTAATTAATTAATTATTTTAATGCTTTATTAAATCTCATAATTTTTATTAAATATAACATTTTTTTGGTGTCTAACAAATTATAATCATGTGGTTCTGTGTGCCAACACACAGAAACATGCAGATCGTGATACGATAATCATACAGAGAGGACACCTGCAGACTTTTGACTGTCAATAATGTCAACAAACGCATTTTTCACACGTTTTTTAATTTAAGACGAGGTCAGTTCATGTTGTGTGCCTCCCCAAAAATGTAATGATATTTATCCATTAAACATTTATAAATAAAGAAATGTTCAATCTTTTTTGAACGAATATATACACTCATCTATTCAGGGAATTGTGTGCAATCAATCTAATATTTGTACTCTTATTGTTTTTATTTAGGTACAGAACAGGAACTTCCCCTGCCTGATCTGCTAGCAGACAACCAGAGCTCCTCAGAAGACTCGACGTCCAGCAGCTCTGCCGCCGAGGACGACCCCAGGCTGGAGGAGCAGGCGGTCGAGAGGGTGGCCATACAGCTGAGGACCATCGGAGACGAGATGAATGCTGTTTTTCTTCAGAGGGTAAGGATCACGTTTGTCTAGTTGCAACAGTTTAAATACGCCGAAGCGTCATCAAGTGCGATAAAGTAAACAGGCGCGTACAGGGCATTGTCTGTTTGTTAATATGAGCGAGTGTGGCAGGGCGTGCACAAATGTAGCCTCCAGTGGGTCTTCTTGTAAATGGATCAATATGATATTCACAATCCTGTAGTGAGTGTTGTGACTGGAGTCGAGTTTCCAGTTGTGGCTGAACTTAATAACCTTCCCTCTCTCCCTCCCTCTCTCCCTCTCCCCGCTCTGGATCCCTGTTGTATCGCGTGAGGAGCTAGTGTGTGAAGCGAGCAGGAGAAAACAGAGGCCAATCCCCCCCCCCCTCACCGAACCCACCTCCCCCTCCTTTCCTCAGACAAACACACATGACGTCACTGCTTTTGCCTCTCCGCTCTCTGATTTACCTATGTTTAAGTGTGTGCGGCACTTTCCTCATTTTCAGTAAGAGTCAATTGTTTTGTCTTTTCAGTAAGAGTCACTCGTCCCAGATTCCCGTACATGCTAACACACCTGCACTGACACACGCGATGCTATAAAACAAGTATGTCTCGTTGAGGCAGCTGCCGGCATGGTCATGTGCAGAAAGTCTGCGACCTGTCGTGTGGCCTCGCTGAACTCTGATACCAGTGTGTTTTTACTGGATGAAGGCTCTGTTTACTGTGGCCGGCAGAAGAATGACATGACAGGGACTTCCCTAAACTGAGCAGTGCAACAAAAGCTCAGTGTGATTGTGCTGTATGCATGCTCACAATACCGTTCTCTTTCACCGTAACATGTGAGACCGCCGGACCATAGATCCTCCTCCTGAACCTCTTCTGTCCTCTTTAGTCTCTTCAGTTGTCCAGACACTTTCTCTTAGACTCAAGGGTGTAACCACACTCTCAGAAAATAAAGTACATAATTGTACCTTTAGGGGTACAATGGCTTGTCACTGGGGCTGTACCCTCAAGGGTACAATATTGTACCTTAACCTTTAAAAGAAACGGTACATATATGTACCTTTTAATGCTTTTTGACCCTCAAAAAGGTACATATATGTACCTTGAGGTCCAATAATAAGCCCTATGGGGTACGTTAGTGTAGATCGTAACTTAGGGGACAGAAATGGACTCCTACTGTACCCCTATTTCTGACAGTGCATGTCTTGAACATTGGGGGGGACACATTTTTGTTTCTAAAGCATAAAGAAATAGAAGAGTGACGGAAGTTCTAGGTGTAATTAAAAATTTTCTTTGCAAATAATATTTGAATTACTTTGAATTAAAATTTGAACTCATGTACTTTTATTTGTATGCCTAATTTGTCGAAAACGTAAAACGTGTCTTGTCTCGTCATACTCAGTTAGGAATTACATGAATCATAAATGCATATTTTTCATTCAAAACGTCCATATTTGAGAAAAAAGTTAAGTAGTTTGCATATTTTATATAGTATGTTAATCATGGAAATAGTCTTTAAAAATGAAATATCTATAGGAAATATAATTTGTTAATAAATTATTTTGGTTCATTATATTAATACAAAATTGTATTTACAATAGTATATTAATCATGGAAATAAATAAAATCTTTCAAACTTTCAAATCTTTTTATTTTATAATATAATATTTATATATAGTAATTTCATGTATATTAGTTCTTAAAATCTTACATAATATTAGTCATTGAGCTTTTAATTTGTCTAAGTAACAGATGGCAAAAAGATTGGATGTGTTCCAAAATATTGAATCTGTGCCGCGTAAATGAAGCCTTAAAGTCATGCTGTTGTCTATGATGTCATTAAAATAATTTAAGCAACAATATCGACAAGAAAACCACACAGCTCCTTAATATATATATATTTGTTCTTTAGTACTGTTTACTTGTGTTATTATTTGAAGCAATGTTAACTTAATTTACACATTTTGTTTTAACTTAATTAGCTTTTAAATAAACATGTTCGTCAGCATAATAGTTTAAGCTGTAGTAACAAAAACTTTAAATATGCATCGAAAGATGTAGTAACCCTAACCGCCTCAATATTGTGTCCATATGTCCCATCTTGCACCTTTCTCTGCGTTTAGCTCATTCTTCCACTGTCACTCTCTTGTTTTCCCTCTTTCACTTGACCCCCCCCCATGAAGAGTTATTTTTAGCGGATGACTCATAGCAGCTGTTGAGGAGTAATGTGCTGCCTCTCCTGACTCCTCTGTGCAGACATTGTCTGTCTGAGACTGCCTCACCCCACCTTGTGTCTGTGCACACACACATACACATCTGTGCTAACATAAACCTTGACACTCACTCCCACTCAAACACATCAACGTCACAAAAGTTGAAGCAATTGCCTCACGGCCGCTGTAGGATAGAAGAGGTGGAAAAAGCTAATAATTACACAAAGCAAAAGTTTCGAAATTCAGTTTCCAAACGGGGAAGGAACTAAGACACAGACCTCAAATCGAGTCTTTTGCTTCATACCATTGTGACAAAAAAAAGTATTTAATAGGATTTACAAGAAGTTCTTAATAGTATTGAATGTGCACTTTGTAGTGTACTTCAAACCTCAAGTATATTGTTAAAAAAGCTGTATTTGCAGATAATATAATATTAATGATATAAAAGACCACTTAAGTGTATTAAAAGAGAGTACACTTTCATGACTTTATTGCACGTCTTAATAAGTTTTACGTTTGTAGTACATTTTAAATCATAATGTTTTAATAATCTCTCATCATGCTTTAAAGAGGTACACTTATTTTGATGTGTTGAATAAAACCACATGTAAAGTACATGAGTATAATTTTAACCGTAGTGTTTTATTCAATATATTTATATAAATGCTTGTCAGTACATTTGGCTGTACACTTTATCCATATTTCAAAGACTATAGAAATAGTTATGAAATTACATATAAAGCGAGGGTGGGCAATGTTTTTCATAAACGGTTTTTGTTATACTGGTTGAAAGCCTCTTCGCATCCTGATAGAAATTAATAATAGAAGTCGCCTAAATATTAAAAAATACATATATCTTCTGTGGAAGTCTTAGGACCAAAAAAGGTTCGTCCAATCATTGCATTTGGTCCGAAAGTTCCCATTTAGGTACATTCTTTTAAAGTACATTATTTCCACTTCTTAAAAGTATGCTAAGTGTACTTCTTTTCCACAAAAGTAGGCAGATGATTAGAGCAATATCTGAAATCTAAGTAGGTCGACTGTTTCATTTTACAGTCCCTGAGTGCTTTGCAATGTAAAAAACAAGTTTTTAGTGATTCTTATGTTCCCTATTGCATAAAACACATGATGAGCTCATTCTCCTCTCCTCTTTGTTTCAGAATGCTGACCCACGCTGGCAGAACTGGAGGGGCCTGTACCGCGGGCTCGTCGCATTCATCGCCGACACCATCAATGCTTTCTACCAGGACGGGTTCAGATAAACAGACGGGTTACGTCACAGGAAGAGCGCAGGCGCTCTCCTGCCGACCACTTAAAGACTCTGGGACTTTTCTGCAGGATCAGATGTCACGTTTGGTTCTTAATCTGTGTTTTTTTTGTTTGTTTGTTTGTTTTGTACATCTTTTTTTCATGGATTCTCATGTAGCATAGTGACTGAAGCGTGTGTCCCGGTATAGATGTCAGTAGGAGTGCGTGGCTCTCGGCGCGTTTGCATACTCCTTTGCAACTAACTGCAATGCTGCGAAGTTACAGTAAGCCCGGGTCGCTCTCAAGCAAACAGAGTGATTAGATCTGCACAGCGCCTCGGGGCCAGAGGTAGTTTATGTGTCATGGGTTTTCCTCTCAGCCGCCTTACAGGAGCAATAACTGCGCTGCACTATCAGTCTCCAGTGGCGCAGGGCACGCAACCGCACACCATTAATGGAAAACGGGCGATAATTATTGAGATAATGGAATGCTCACATACTATATTAATGGAGCACAGTTGGATCGTGCCTTGCTAACACCCTTTTTGAACCCTTCCTTTACTAAAGCCATCAGGGACAATCAGCAGATGGTGTGCGGGTAAACCGACCCTGTTGCCCCCTACCTGAATCTACACTTCGGGACACAAATTTGCCACTTAATTCAAAGATTGGTCACCTCCAATGGAGGTACGGGAGTGAGGCTGGAAGCCTTGTGGGAAAGCCAGACCACTAGTTATCAAAATGGCTGGAGAGCAGTGTTAATATTTGTATGGATTAAACATGTACATATTTTGTGAGGAAAAAAAGGACAGGATAGAATAAACAGGGAGTTTTGTTTCTTATGTGTTTTGTATATTTTGATGAAATGACCTTAAAGTACTTAACATTAAGTTCCTTTTTTCGGTTTGAGATTTGTTTTGTTCTGGAAACATTTTTTGGACTAACACTGGAAGCAGTTGTTCTAAAATCCAGTGGATTTCTACTTGCATTTTGTTTAGATTTATATAGGCTATCTGGAGTCCTGTAAAAAAAAAAAAATATTGAAAATCCCCATGAAATGTACTTTTCGCAGATAATTCTCAAATAAATATTTGAGAAGCTCAAGCTAATTTATTTTGTATGTCCATCATTTCTACTTTTTTTTATGATTTATATTCATTTTTCAAGTGGATTAAATAAGCATGGAGATATTCATTAGTGTTGTGTACTATGGACCAAATATCTCTGAAGGTTGTGAGAAAAAATCCATTTGTATTTTCTGCTGTAACTTATTTGTCTACAAAAAGAACTAAACTGAGCCAAACTTCAATCATACTTGAAAAGTTGGTTCTCTAGCAGTCTTTGGGCGGTAATTGTTTCTCAATGGGACATAAGCTATTTTCAGCATTTATGGGTTAGTTTGTGATTTCATTGACGTCCAAATCCAGGGGCCAGTTGCATAAACATAGACATTAGGCCTATGTTAAGATCTAGTATCACCTACTAGCAGTTAGTCCAGGGGCAGGCATTATGCCATATCAATCTACGTTTTTATGTACAAAAAAGTTATAACCAGTCTTAAAGAAAAAAAATTGATGACTTAAGCCCTATTCGGATTGTAATTGTTTCTCGTGGACGTCCGTAGAAATAGCCTACATTTGCATGGCACCCGAGTTGACATCAGTGATAAACTCGGGATGGCAATTTATTCGCGACGGATGAGCGCGTTCTTCATCTGTGATCCTATACGAACCGGGAACGCGCAGCTCACATGGTGAGTCGCATAGTGTCTGCTGTAAATAAAATGTAATTTGCTTGAAATAAAAAGAATAAGACAGAAAACCATTGTAATTATATTATTTCATGCATACGACATTTTATTTACAGCATACAATCATGCGACTGACCACGTGAGCGCGCGTTCCCTCGTTCGTATGATCACAGAAGAACGTGAATAAATAGTTTTATTAAAAAAAATATTTAGACGTCCACAAGATAAACAATTACCGTCCTAATATGGCTTATGAATCAACATGTCAGATCCAGTTCTGTCTGGGCATTATACAGATAATAACACTGTTATGGTTGCAAGCACTTCCCTCAGAAACCACTTTTGAAAAACTGTGGCCAATCGTTGGGAAAACTCCTTTAACCACTCCTTTCTGTTTACATTGGCTTTGTAATGCCGGTACAGAGTTTTCATGGCATATTGTGGATCAGAGATTCCTTTCCTGTGGCTGCCTGTCTCATGACTTCCTGTGAAACAGTTGTGTGGTCTCCTCCTTCCTGTGGCCACCTTTGTGACTTCTCATCAATACAAGTGTTCTCTGATGCAGAAAGGCCTTATTTATACTGTCAGATTTACACTAAACACGTCAGACTAATTTTTCTAACTTTGTACTTTTGTCATTTGGAATTTTTGATGTACATTTTTACATTGATTTTGTATTGTTTTTTCCTTACCATTTTCAATAAATACAAGAATTGCGAAACTGTTTTGATGTTGTTGTTTTTTACGGACATCCTTAAACTCATTTAAAAGGGATTTGACACATTAAATACACCAATTTTCAAAAACTAGCCATAATGGCTGTTCAAAAGTCTTGTCAGTAAAGCCAATTCAATTATATTAGAATATTTTTGCAAAAATATATATAGCCTACAAGATTTTTTTTTACAGTTTTATTAAACACAATATTAATTTAACTTCAACAAATGCTAAAGAATTCAATTAGCTATACGTTTCATTTCCCCTCTCACAACAAAGTCAAATTAAACACTGAATTTAGAGGTATATGATGCTGTACATCAATAACGATAATTCTAATGACTTTGCATTGCAACCATCAAATCAAAACAAATACAAATTCATGTGGTTGCCTACAATATGCATATTTTTATAGGCCAGGGCTAAAATGCTACTTAGTTTAGTATAATATTCAACAGGGGGTCTCGACTCCTTCTCGGCCTCTTTTTTTTATTAAGGGATCATCTGCCTGCATTAAATGAACAGAACAAACCTTTTCTCATGCATGTTTCGTATAGGACTGTTTGACTACTCGTGTTGAGAAAACCACGAGTCTTATCTGAACAATACGTGACAGATTGGGATCCTCTGATTTGCGTGTGCCCAGAACATTTCCCATGCAGGCTCATTCAGGCTTCACCAGTGTTCCTAAAAGGGTTGTTGATCATTTAGACTGTTCTTTATCCTGTCACATGGTTATGCATTTATAGCTGGGAGCAACACATCTGTTCTGAAGTAAGATCGTCTCGCCTTGGGCTCCTTCATGATAAGAGGAAGGTTGCTTAATTAAAATGATGAGCTTAACGCAGAGTCCGTATTAATCCTGCTCTCTCCTCAGCTAGAGAAAGAGCAGTGGATCTTAATCATTCAGGGTCTCTTAACAGCTGCGGCTGCTGTTTCATTTCTCACTACTGGCACTGGCAGCGATGTGAAGTACTTAAGGAATTGGACTTCATTACTGTACACTTCATTATTTTGGTGAAAGTGTACTTGAGCACCATTTAAAATGAATACTTGTACTCTCAATGACATTTCCAAGAAAAAGAAAGTACTGTTTACATGTTTAAAACAACCAATGAAATCCATTTGAATATAAATTGTAAGTGTCCATAATTATAGTCATTCGTCTTGTGAAAAAAACCAAAAACATTTTGTGAGTCATCACACTGTCTTTGACCTTAAGTGATGCAACTACTGCTGAAGATGGACCAACTGGATTCAAGTAGCAAATGGACAATGATCTGTCAATAAACAACAATACACCAAATATTAATATTAAATCAGCTGCTGACACCTTTAGGTAACCGGTGTAAGGATATTGGTATCAGTTTAATGTTTGAGCCTTACATTAGGACTTTAAGAAAATGTTGACTACACAGGTTGCTTTACAAAGTCATTTTTTGATCTTTTCTTCTGTGTGAAGTACATTTGACTGAAATGGGTTATAATGGATGAAGGCAGATCTGAACGTGAGATTGACTGTAAGAAAGACTAAACGATTGGAGAAGTCCAGCATATGTCACCAGAGAGAATTCTGTTAATTCACTGCAAGATTGAGTTAAATTATTTAAAAAATTTGGATCAAAAAGGTAAACAAATAAACATGCGCTGATGAATAATTCACAAAGCTAAATAACATGCATTCAGAAAAACAGATTTTTTGCTAACTTTAATAAAAAAAAGTTTTCAATTGTTTAATAAAGTTGTTTTTGCCTACTTGTATTTAAATCAAAATTTTGACATAATACTCATTGAAAACATGCACATAACTGTGACATGTACATGTTGGTAGAGACATCCTGTCTGCTGTAGGAGTTTTGCCTCTCAGTGAACTTTAACAGCTGTTTTGTTATTATTAGCACAGTACAGTTAAAAAATCTTTTCCATGCTGATTTAAACCTGCAATGATAAGAATCTTCAAAAAGTTTGGCCTATTAGTGGTACCCAGTAACCCACGTTTCCACTGTCAATGCTTTCCCTGAACCTAAAAAAAATTAAGAACGGTTACGGGGCTTGCTGCCACTCCCACTAAGCACCTGCTCAACCAGTCTGACCAGTCTCCTCATCTGATTCAGAATGACTCACCCATGCTGTTGTCATTAAAGGCTCACGTTTATTTTCCATTTAAGGCCTGAAGTCCTGATTTTGCATGTCTGCAGCACAGTCGCAACATCATGTGTGACCAAACAAATGTGACGCATTTAGTGCTGTTTGTTCCATTACAAGAGGCTGTAGTTTCCTTAAAGGAACACACCGACATTTTGGGACTTTAGCTTATTCACCGTATCCCCCAAAGTTAGATAAGTCCATACATACCCTTTAATCTCCGTGCGTGGCATAACTCTGTCTGACACACCCACTGCTAGCCTAGCTTAGCACAAAGACTGGAGGTAAACGGCTCCAGCTTGCATACTGCTCCCAATAAGTGACACGTGGGCACTGCTACTTGGGCGGAGTGATTTGCTCACCTCGCAGCACCTGAGAAGCCCCGTGGTGAGGAGCAGAGTTCGCTCAGAGTTGGAGTAAATCACTCCGCCCAAGTAGCAGTGCTTCGCCTTCTGAGAATATAGTTCCCAGTATGTATACAGTTAGAAGATGGCTATCTCATGTGACTTTGTTTTTTGTGCACGCTGTGACTATACAAATCACAACATGTAAATAGGAAAATGTTGGCGTTATTTTGTCACTTATTGGGAGCAGTATGCTAGCTGGAGCCGTTTACCTCCAGTCTTTGTGCTAAGCTAGGCTAGCAGTGGGTGCGTCAGACGGCACACACGGAGATGAAAAGGGTATGTATGGACTTATCTAGCTCTGGGATACGGTGAATAAGCTAAAGCCCCAAAAATTCGGCGTGTTCCTTTAAGCACATGGATGGACTATCAATCATGTCGAAAGTTACATTACGTTCTTTTGCATTCCTCTTTGCCTATAACTGGACGGGCAGGATCATTTCCTTCTATGAAATCATAAAAATCAAAACATATGAGTGCCTACTTGCCTCAGGGTTATAAACCCTGCAGTACCAGTCCAGTAAATGACATACCTGGGCTGAGCTAATAAAAGAACTTCCCGTTACGCACGTCACCCAAAAAAATCCCTACACCTGACAAGATACGTCAAAATACGCCTCAGGCTTTCACTACACAAGCGTCAAAATAAAAAAAATCACCCGGCCTCATTTCAGAGTGGGAATGGGATGATTTGTGTTGTTTAATTTTCTGAAATAAATGGCTCAAGGGAGCATTAGACATTTCTGCATTCATTTCAAATTCCCTTTAAAGTGGTTTGCTTCATTTTTTTGCAATTTAGCATAGAAAAGAGACCTTAGGCAACACATTAGAGGAAATTATTGAAATCGATGACTGGAGAAGCACAAAACAATCCAAATCATGTTTATTTCCATTGGCCTTTTATTATTTTTAATACAAAACGTAGAAATCACATAACCCTGCTGAAAAACGTGCGCATGAATATTTAAGAGCGTGTGGACAAAATGTTCTCGTTGCTCTTGGCATCAGTCGGTGTGTGGCGTCCAAAAGACAGATTTTGATGCCTGCGGCCACTGGCAGAGGATGAAGTCCATGGTGTTTCGAGAGCACACATGCATCGCCACACATCTCTCCGTGTTCTCTGGGGGCCACTTATTTGGATCCGAAGTAGTCGACCACTCCACTGCCCTTCAGGCCGTCGAAGAAGAAGAAGTTCCTGTGCGGAGCATCTCTCTGAGACAGCGCCTGTCAAACACATGCAAACATATCTCCTTCAGACACATCAGACGCCACAGACCTACAATTCTGCAATGAAGTGCTTTGATCGAATGCGTCGGACACATTCTCTGTTGTGGCGATGAAGACCGATGGGCGAGGGGCAGCGAGGAACAGAGAGCCATATGCGAATTGCAGCCTGTTTCATCATGCAGGGAGATGGTGAGACAGCCTGGCTTCACTCCACCGCCATGTGGGTTCAAGGCCTGCCCAGCCACCGCCTCCGAGACCATGGCGTTCACTCCATCACCCCACACAGCCCTTATCCTCAGCCTCACAAAGACCCCACCGCATCCCGGCCCGGGCTATGACATCACCCTCTAAGAGAGACATTGACGTTTAGCATTTACTGTATTCCGTTGTGTGTAACTGGAATGGGTTTTTGTTTTTACATGGCCTACGCAACAGGAGATCCTCCTTATGTCCATAATCCAGGTGTAATTATCCACTCTGGACTGACTGATTACATCACTACGCTTTGTCTTATTTAATCTCGTTCAGTTTATGGAGTCATATTTAGAAGATTTCAGCAGCTCTCCGCTGGATTTCATCAGTGACCGGAATATTACCTCGTCATTTCTGGCATTTACACACTGTCAACAGATAAAACTTTTGGATTTAGCCCAGATTCTGATGGAGAGGGCAGCTGCCATTCGCTTCTCACTGTGCCTCATCAGAAAAGTCACTTTCGCAGCTAGTGAAAGCGGATGGTTTTGTGGAGAACCAGAATGAAAGGTAATATGGAGGAAGAAAAAGCAAAAAGTGTATTCATTTCATGTGTAAATGGAACAGTAAAAGTTACAGTAAACAAATCTACAATCACGACTTTAGGCAAGTATAAGGCCTGGGGATACCAGCATAGGGTCCTACCCAGATTGCTCTGGCCACTGCTTGTTTATGAGATACCCATCTCTACTGTGGAAACAACAATTTGAGGAGATGGTTGGGCGTTCTGAAAAGCTTCTGCTCCATAGGCATGTAGAGCACAGACAGCAAGCTGCAGCTGCCAGTAAAATCAGTGGTGGAGGAGTAGAAGGTAACAAAAACACGGCAGGCTGTGATGCTGTGAGACAGTAAAGACGCAAGAGAACGTCAAGCGGACATTGAGGTTAGAAAAGGTCACGAGTGGTTAGCTGGCAGAGCATTGAGGGATGCTGAGGAGCGCCTCCATCATGCTGACATCGTCGGGTTTAAATTTGACGAAACATCGAGTAAGGGGGTGCCCATTTGATAACCCACAGAAGCTGTAAACTCAACCAAGTTGGAAGAAGTTGTCTTGGGAGGAAGAGGGAGATAGCGATGTCAATGGCTCAGAGATGGTGCAATGGGAGTACCTGTAATGGTACGTATTTTTCATAGACGTAAATAGATCAAAACCTCACCTTGACAATCTCTTGTCCAAGAACACCTCCGACTACAGCGCTCACTGGGGCCATCTCAGAGAAACAGTAACTGTGAGGAGAAAACACAAGCCGGGAGTTGTAGTTAACTTGGAGAGAAAAGCACAAAGTACAATTCAGTTTTTATGCGTAGCTTAGTATATCCGAACAGCTGAACGCATGTACTCCATTTGATAGTGTGCGTGAACACAGGCGCTCAATACATGCACACTAGAAAGTTTCATATTTGTCCAATTTTTTATTTCTCACCATTATGATTGATAAAAATGTCTTCTACTCATTTAAACTAAAGCTGCGTGTTTCCCTTAACCACTTTACGCAACTAATTTGTTAAAAATAAAAAAATATGTGACCTGAGTTTTTGCGGTTAGAAAAATCAGCCTATGCATGTGCAATACACGCGTACTATGATGCAACAAAATGATCACGCACAGAATGTCGGAATTAATATAATTATAAGATTCTGACTTGTAAAAAGCGTTCACGCCCTCGTAGAACTTGTAATTACAACATGTAACCTTTGTGAATTTTCTGAGAGCTCCGACTTTTACATTGTGAACATTGTACCACCTGACCGTGGCAAATTTATTTTGCTGTTGATCGTGTTGACATAGAAGCTCATAATACCGAGTCAGAGGACGTGAAGATCATGGGTTATTATCTCGTAATTGCGGTAATTACAACATGGCATGAATGCCATGGATATGTATACGCAGATGCCACATTCGACTGTTCCAGACATGTTGACATGTCCGCCATCTTGGTACGACCAACATTTCAGATGCTGTTGTCACTCAACCTTTATGGTTGCAAACGCAGTCAACTGCTCTTGAGTGTTCACGCCGTTCTGATATGACAGACGGCTTACATATAGCAGTCCATTGAAACAGCTGCAAATGAGGCATCTATGTGTATGTGTCTATGGTGAATGCAGCGTGTACACTGAACTACACTTTGGGCTAAACTGAGAAGATCTACGCTACATTGCCTCTCCTTTTTCTTCTTCTTTTAAATGCCATGCCTGCCTCTGACTAGTTAAAAATAATTCATCTTTTAAAAACGCTTGCATTCAGTTCCATTCCGTTGCACTCTCTCTACTTAGAAACCTGGTCAGGGTCTGGTGAACCTGAAACCAGACTTAACTATCTTGGTCAACTAGACGTTCACCTACTAGATTTGCACATACTTGGTTGGTAGGAAAAAAAAGATGCTGGAGAAACTTAACGTGAACACCAAGTTTCCGGGTCAGTAAATACCTGACAAAGGTGTTGGGGAGCAGCTCCGAGCTCAGGCCCATGGTCTCGAGAACATCATCGCGGATTTGCAAGAGCAGGTGAGAGTCCTCACCAAAGCTGTCTGGTTGAGGATCACGACCTTTATCTGTGCGAAACTTCAGTAGCACTGTTGGAGGAAGTAAGTGAAACTGAGTGGGGAAAGAGTGGGTTTTCCACATTAAAAGAGGACGAGTAAAGGAAAGACGAGTTTGAAGATTTGTGCAGCACGTGAAAAGGCATTCAGCCCCTTTAGGCTATTTTCCAAAGTATCACTTCCCCTTTTTGACTGCCCACCAACTACAACACAAAGAACCTCAGCCCACTGCATTTCCACCTGGCAGCGAAGCACACACACATACATCAAAGAAACACACACCCACTCATTCATGTTATCTCACTCTATCTGGCACATATATACAATTTCAGGTTTCATAGCTGAATTTCTTTATAGAATTTTCTCCAGATTGTGAAAACATCTGAGGGTTAGGAAAAAAAAAATCATTGATGTAATAGTCGCACCACTGGGGTGATAAAACCTCAAATAAATCAGTGAGTTAAGACAGAGGAAACGGCTCTTCCTCAAAAGCTGTTTGAACTGATGTGTGGTATTTTTGAGCACAGAAATGTATTTAAAGTCTTGCTTCAGTGCACAAATAGGAAGTGTTATTTTTTCCATAAATGTAATACTAGATGTACTAGAGGGAGGGGCGGAGGTGTAGTCAGAGTCTGCTATAATGATAGAGAGGTGCGGAGGTGGCATGTTTTGTTTTTGAGAGCCACTGCACATGACTGGCCATGGACAGCCTGTGATGGAAAATGAGCCAGTCTCAGTGAGGACACCAGGTGAGCACTGGTATAAAAAGAGAATTGTTGACAATAATTACACAGATCAACAGGCCCTCCCCCTGATAACGATGTGCAACAGACTGCAGGAAGAACCTGCAATGTGTTCAGTCGCCTAAACAAACTGAACCACTTAAGACCCTGTTTGCACCTGGTATCCATCTCAGGTGATACGATCACAAGTGGTCAGCAAAGCAATATAATATAATATAAGATAAGATAATATAGAGCTCCAAATCATCATATTAGAATG
Organism: Squalius cephalus; assembly: GCF_949319135.1. Taxonomy (NCBI): domain Eukaryota; kingdom Metazoa; phylum Chordata; class Actinopteri; order Cypriniformes; family Leuciscidae; genus Squalius; species Squalius cephalus. Next base: position 16,600,809 of record NC_137132.1, on the reverse strand, counting down.
ATTTCTGAAGGATCATGTGACACTGAAGACTGGAGTAATGATAATGAAAATTTAGCTTTGCCATCACAGGAATAAATTACATTTTAAAATATATTCAAATAGAAAACACTTATTTTTAAATTATAATATTTCACAATATTATTGTCATTTTGATCGAATAAATGCAGCCTTGATGAGCATGAGAAACTTCTCTCAAAAATTAAAAAAAAAATCTTCCTGGCCCAGGAAGTAACATATATTTATGGGTTTTTCCAAATCGTTTCTATCCTACAGTTGTCTAAAGACAGTCTGGAATATAGTACGGACAATAAAACTGAAGATCAATCAGTAAATTCCACAATTTAGGAAGGAAACACCTATTTTCCCATTCTTTTTATCTGATTAATTGAATTTTGAATATATTTAAATAATCTGAAGGTGTACCTTGCAGAAGAAAGTAGTCTGTAGGAATGCGCTTTAGGTTGCTTTTGGCTTTCTCATTCGTCCAGTCAACCTCCAGGGCTTCTTTGAGAGAGCAGAAACTAGCAGTCTACATAAAGAGAGATTGAGGAGAAAAGTTAAAGCATTAATTTAACTTTGAAAGGATGTGAGTGAAAACTGAAAAAACACAGTTTACAGACATCAACTCTACAAACACACCAACCTTTTTCACCATTGTAGTCTCATTGGGGTCGACCTTCGGTTTCTTCGCCTCAGGACCGTCATTGGCCTCATTAGACCCTTTCACCACTTTCGGCTTTTCTCTGGCAAGTTTGATGATAATTAGGAACATAATTTTTTTTTCATAAACTTTTCATATACGTTTCATGACTTACTCTACATAGTGATGCTCCTGGCCGAGGTCGGAGAACATGTATCCATGGTAGCCAAACACGTCTCCACAGAAGACCTTAATGTTCCTGGAGGCACACAGCTGGTCCACTCGCACCATGAGGTCTTTGGAGCACCTGGTCAGACAAATCTGAACAAAACAACATGCATTATTATGTGGTTGTTTTCAAACCAGTGACCTTGATGCATCCTTAAAACGCATCTTGCTAACAGAAATTGGAGGAACAAAAGTTTGGCAATGACCGACAACTGACCAGAACATTAGCACTCTTATCCAAGGTCCCAAACCTCTCACACCCCCCATTTTGGGTTTGAGATAAGAATGGGGTGGCGTATTAATACCCATCTGATATACCAATGGCATGTGCCACTATGCGTTAACTGGGTGTATCTTGAAGGACAGCTGAATCATCACTTTATCTGCTGAATTGGGTTTGTTTACTATTTATTTTGGTTGTTTACTTCCCTTGTCAGAACACCATCTGTCACTTCATAACTTAAAGTACACCTGAAACGAACTGATTATCTAAGCAGGCCTTTTGAAAAGATGTCCAAAGGTTACACAATCCACACCTGGATATCAACAACACTTCTCAGAAATACTGTTGCAATGAAGTAGTGCCCTTAGGAGTAACACCTTCACTACTGTTCAAGTTCATCTGGGACATTATGAAACATGTGGCGAGACATTGTCTTTTGACACATTCTTCCTGTGAGCATTACGTGCCTCCAGGCAGCCAGACGACTCCAAAGAACACATCTTTATCAAGCAGTGACCTCTAGAGGATGCAAAGAAGAAACAAATCATGCCACAATGGATGGAATATCAATCAGAGCTACCAGCATCTACCATATACCTCCGCTAAATAGGTCAAATCTTTAATACACTACCTTCAGTCCTTCAAACCGTACACCCCAGCCAGGCCACTTTGAACAACTTCTTATGTAAACCTAGCCTACAATAAAAATAAATAAATAAACAATAAAAGTATCATAAAGTGGTCTATGACTATATTCTATGATGGCTTTGTGTGAGGAACAGACTGAAATCTACGTTTTATGGACAACTTCTATGCACTTTTGCATTACTTTTGAAGCTATAAAAGGTCATGTGACTATAAATGTAATTATGGAAAAGGATGAACAGTACATTATTTTCTTCTTGTGTGTTCTACAGAAGAAAGTAAGTCATGCAGGTTTGGAACAACATGAGAGTGAGTAAATTATGACAGAATTATTAATCAATCTTCATGTCATGTCTTTGATGTTATGCATTTCCACTCCATAAGAAAATAAATAATGCTTTTGTAAATAATTTATAATTAATAATGCTTTTCGGGGTTGGAGAGCATGTATCGATGGTAGCCAAACACATCTCCACAGAAGACCTTAGTGTTCCGGGAGGCACACAGCTGGTCCTCAAAAATAAAGAGAATAAAAGATAAAAAGTGGAATATATGGCATACTAAGTTATAATTGAGATAATAAGTCAAAATTATTACATAAGGGCTAAAGGATGGCATGTTAAGTCAAGCCAAAATTATGACATACTAAGTCGTAATTGAGATAAAATCTAAAATTATGACTAAAATGACTGACTAAACAAATTATGCAACTTCATCATAACTATGACATGACATCATTATGACTTTTTATATCATCAATATGAGTATGATGTTTTTTCTTATGTAGCAGAAATGGGCCTCCATAGATATAAATCACTTATTTGTGATTCTGAAAATCAACACCTGCACTAGCAATGCTTTGTACTTGTTGCACAAAACCTTCTAGTACGTGTCGTCTCAAATGATCTTTTAATGTATGTTCAGGTCCTGACAATGAATTAATTCAGTGTATTGTTGGCTATCTCTTTACTAAACAACATGCGCTGTTTATTAGGAAATCGCATGTTAAAAAAAGACCACACATAAACAAGAGAAGACAAAGACATACACACGCAATGTTTTCTGTGCACTTCTCAACGAAATATCAAGAGAAGCAGATGAAAGAGAATAGATGATGTTAACCCCCCTCCCTCTTCTGTCTGCGTCCCACCATCTCTCCCCACTCCTCCTGAACTCTCACTAGCACTCCCAGAGGGACAGTTCAGACAGCTCCCAGAAAGAGAGAAGATGAAAGACTGACTGTCTGTGCTTTGAACAAGGTATGTATGCTGACTGCATCTTCCACAGCCAACAACAGAGTCCTGATTTATAGAAAATATGGCCTGGAACATATCATTTGCTTGGAAAAGAGCACACGCTTGGAAAAGACCAAACTCAAAGAGTCAGATAAAAGTCTGTGCCTAGATCTGACGCTGGCTGTTCATAGATGGGTTCACGCTGAGGTTTAGGGGAAAATAAGGGAAAAAAGAAGATATAACCAGCCTAAACAAAAATGATCAATTGTGTATAGTGACATCTAGTGGACATGAAAGGCACAAAGGAAAACAATCTATCATTGATGAACCTCAATCACACCTGATCCTGATGGTGATAAAAAAGTGTGTTTGTATTTGAATTAATTATTAGAACTGCCCATTACTATATTCATAAAGTCAAAATGGAATGATAAAAAAAATCCAAATTTTGAATTTTGATGTTAAATTATCTTTGGAAACAATATCAAAAAGTAAAAACTTAAAGCAAGGAAAACTATACAGCTGTTTAATAGGTAGGCTACAGTTATTTTCGGTAAAATGCCTTTCTCTTCTTTTTTGTATTTTTCTTACCCCTGGCATGTTTAGTTATAATGTACTCTTATTATGTAAGTTTTGTTCTTATTAAATTTCAATAAAAAAAAAAAAAAAAACAATCGCACCTGATCCATCTTAAAATTACTGCAAGTCAAAAAGACAGTTCCTGTCCATCAAACTTTCCATAGAATTATTACATTTCTTATGGGATTTTTGTACAAAAAGATATATTGTAATATGTGCTGTAAAGTTGCATAACAAATTTGGTCCAATGCTGTTTTGCATGATTTTATTCTATTTTATTTGCAATGCTCTTTTGTATCTTAAATATTTGTTTGATGACCAATAATCAAATAGTAGTTTAATAAAAGATTGTCTGTCTGTCTTTTGTGTGCTTTAGGTATGTCAAGTCTACAGATTCTGGCACTCACCGCATCAAACTGGAAGAAAAAGTCATCCGGCTTGCTCTCCACTGGATCGGTGTCTGCCTTCACTTCCACCATTGGGTTGAGGAACTGAGCTCTCTCCAGAGAGGCCCGAGCCTGGTTTTTTCCATCTGCATCCACAGGAATCAAGAACTGAGCACGTCTGGACTCCTCTGTCACCTGATTAATGGAAGTCATAGAAAATACCACTTATTTAGGTAGCTATAAGGGTGCTGTTAAGAGCCTCAGTCACCATTCAATTTTATTGCATGTCTTTTCCATACAATAAACAAGTATGACGACTTCTTGTCATTTTGCCTTAGGCTACATCTCCTTTTCTGTCCCACAGTGGAAAAAAAGTCAGATTTGGAAGAATATGAATAAGAAGGTGAGAGAATGATGACAGAATGACGTGAACTATCCCTTTAAGTCAGTCTAATTAATACCTGCTCATGGTCCAGGAGAGTCAGTCCTTTGACTCCAGCCAAAATAAGGTTCTTTGCTACTTCTGCTCCAAGCCCCCGGAGTCCAACAAGAAGTACACGTGATCCCCTAAGTCTGAAAATGCAACATTTATATAAACGTCATATATTATGTTACATTATATTGTTTACTATTTATGCACAACTAGCTCAAAAATGAATTCGTGGGGTGGCCCGTATTTTTGTTTCAGACAAAAAGCACGAATGTGAAAGATTCACAAATAATGCGTTTGAAATCATGTTTATTATTTCTGCTAGAGAATTATTCTTAAACAGTCGAAAAAAATATCTTATAATAACATGAATGCGTTTGTTCTTTATGTACGTTATCGAATTGTCCACAAACCTCTTTTGAGCATCCAGACCCCAGAGGCGAATCTGACGATCATATTGTGCAGCCTCCTCCTCGCTGATAATATTGTCTTCTTTTTCGATGGTATCAATCATTTCAAAATATTTCCGTTTTTAATAATACGTTGTAAGAAATTAACTGAGAGGTTAGTTTGAATATTCTACGCTCTGTTTTTTTCCACTGCCCATTCAATGGGACAAAAGTGCCGCTTAGAGATACTCGTAAGGCGCACAATGATGACGTATGAGTTGGGCAAAAGCGCCAGATTCAGAGCACAACAATGGACATGGATACACTCTCAAGCTTTTAAATACATCACACAATGTATTGAATATATGTTTGAATTCTTATAAAGTCCTCTTAAAGTCCTTTTAAAACATGTCCTCCATAGAAATAGGAAAGAATATGGTTTCATCATTTTTGTTTTATCCAAATACCATTGTGTTATAATCTACTTACATATAAATAGAACATAAGTCTCTTTATAACATTGACTCATAAATCACATTAGAAATTCAAAGAATAAAGTGTATTTTTTATTTTTAAACATTCTCAAAGAATTATTCAAAGTCAATATAGCCTATATGAAGATCATACTCGATTTTCATTTTAAACAAAATTGAACAGTATAATCTACAAAATAGTAATAGTCTTAACCTTTTAGAGAGATAAAATATTATGTTTATTGGAATATACATAACTGTTTATATCATTAAGTTATTGTTTCCAGGAGCATGCTCAATATACATTCAATTAAATATTTTAGTCTATAAGAAATTGATATTTTAATCCAAGACAATATAGTTTAATTAAGGGTGGGATATATCTATTTATGGACAAAACTGTTATACAATAATGCTCCCAGGGCAGGAACTTTTAAAAAGCAGGACCTTTTAATAAATAAAAATATTTTTACACCAAGCCAATACTATTTCATGTTACAGAACATTCATCATAGCCTTTTTTTCTGGACTAGACATAATTTATATTACAGGAACAACTGATCGTGTCACAGAGTCAATAGGCATATCAGACTTACTGTGTTGAAGTTTACTGGCGATTTAAAGCAATGGTTCACATCACAACCACGGGGCCAGGGCCCAAACCAAACGAGCCCCAGGCCAGAATGACTTATTTCAATTATTGTTATTATTACTATAATTCATTTTAGTAATACTATTAATATAGGTTATTAAAAAATATCTTTATTAAAAAAATAAAAAGAAGCATGCAATCAAGTAACTGAAATATATTATAAAATATTTTTTATTATTATTGAATAATCTGAAGTCACAAAAAATACTGGTATGTATATATATATATATATATATATATATATATATATATATATATATATATGGTCAGGTCAAAAATAATGTATTGGTCTTTATGGCCCGATCGGTCATTTCCGTGACAGACGACGTCACGTCTCACGTCACATTAGCCCGTCCCCTTCTCCTCGGAGAAGAAGCATCGCCATTTTAAGTGAATGAGTTTCATTTCACATCGCAACTGTAGGACGGAGAACCTCAGGAACGTTTTCAACCTGTTTCTCTTTTAAACTGTTAGTGGGGAATTGACTACTATGAACTGAATCTCTTCCTAAAGCCAATCAACAAGTAGATCAAAGTCAAGTAACGCATAAGACAGTTGATTTTTTGCACTGAATGTAGTACGTTAGAGGAAATGGCTGTGGAAAGCATGACTGTCCATCCAAACTCCCCAACAGCCAACCACGAACACAACAGCCTTCTCACTGACGAAAGGTCGAGTAATATCATCATATTTCTATCCAACTATTGATTTGTCCTTTGCTTTTTTCCAAAAAACAAAAGCACGGGCATTTGCTTTTTTTTTTTTCAAAGGGATTAAAGTCGCCTTTTCTGGGAAACGTACAGAGGTAACGAAACGCCATCTTGAAACGTTAAACAGCGCAATCTGGAAGGTCACAAGCGAATCAGGAAAACATTCAGAATATGATCAAATTTACATTTTCCGTCACTTTTCGAAGCTTTTTAAGTGATCGAAGACCGAGCGGGCCACAACTACGCCAAAACATTGCTCCAGTAACTCAATGTTTTCATCACAGATAACCTAAATAACGGACGGACAAAAGAAAAAAAAAAACGAGTAAACAAGATCTTGGTTATTAATATCCAATTAAAATCTTAATAACGGACGCAAATTGTACGTAATGTGGCGGATAAGTGGTAAAATTCATCCCTGGTAACGCATTAAGGAATTTGTATCTTTTTCAATCGCGAGGCCCGGACAACGCTAAAGCTAACAGTTAGCCGACGACTACGTAAAATACAACAACAACACGGCTAACAGAAGCTAATGAATAGCCACGCACGGACTAGCATGGATTATGACTTGCCCGCTTGATTAACCATTCTTTCAATTCATTTAATTAGCCATCGAATACAGTACGATTCAGTTTATCTTAATGTAATAACATTATTTAAGATAGGCGATTTTAATTTGTCACCGTTTTAGCACTTAGCCTGTGTGCTAAGTGTCACGAGCTACGCACTTAGATTTATTGATAACGTTTTTTTTTTATTTTAACGTTAAAAGTCACTATATAATTATACCACAATATTTTCAAATATGAAGTTCTTGTAGTGTAAGTAGTTAGTAAAGCTATTTTTAATGACATTTATTTTATTCTTGTCTATACTAAAATTTTACTGATTTAACATGATACATTTTAGTAACAGTACGACATTTGGATAGGAACTAACAACGAAAATTAAGTCTTCCACGTCAGATACAGAAATCATATTATAACGTATTGTAAATAATCTATTAAATGTTCCACAAAAGGTGCTCCTGTTTCAACATACTCTAGTTTTGTTGTAAACTAGTTAGCTTTATGTGCACATGCATCCCTTATGAACCAGTGATTTGTCCAATGTCTCAGAAGCATTCAAGGTCTTACCAAAACATGAAGCAAAACACAAAGGTTCTTAACCATACCACCATTGTCTGCAAATGCCCCAAATGCAACCTTTCACCTTCCATGAAAATCAGTTATGCATAAATTTAATATTTCGCAGTAAGTATTTTAAGTTCATTACCAGAAATATGAAGGCCAGTATTTTGTAGTCACATTTGTTTTGTCTTTGCATGATATTGTATCTTATAACTTGGATACTTAGTGAACAAAGTTTGTTAGTAACTTTTCTTTAGTAAAATTAGAGGTAGTTCTCAAGCTGTCTATCTGCCAAGATTTACTTGCAACACTTTTAAATGACTAAGAAATCCCTTCCTTGGTTACTTTGGCATCCTTTCTTTCGGCAGTTATTTTCGCAAGGTGTTAGACAAGTAATTATTATCAGTGTGGCCTGGTTTTTGTCTGACCATATTTTTTTGGCACTTCAGTATGTTCAATAACAAGCATGAGTGAAAGATCTTCCCTCACTGAGACTCGCTAGAGCTGTTAGATAACTGCTGAAGCTTGTAGATTTTTATTCACAACATGATATAAATGCTTGTGGAGATTGTATTGATAGAGACGGAGGGATTTGTAGTTAATGCAGTCATAATTCATCAATTGATTCCCTCTTATACTTTAAAGACATTACATGGTCAGAGGAGCAGATGACATGAGTTTAGCCTAATTTAATGCCAGAGTCCATTGAGAAAAGAAGTTTGTCTCTTTATTGTAATTATAAAAGAGCTTTGGAAGAATCCTGAGAAATATCCACATAGCTGGAGGATTTAAAGTTCAGTAGAATAAGTTTTGTCTTCTAATAAAGTTTATAGGAATGGTTGGATTAAGACCTTCATGTAGACTTCATACTGATTGTAAGATGATTGAGAGTATTAAATAGCCATCACTTAGCCTACTGATTGTTGCAAGTAAAGCTTTTTTGTACATTATGCAGCTGGTTTAACTTCTGTGGTAATTATCTTTTGAATCGTATCTCACACACAGCTTTGCATTGCAGTTCGTCTGGTATCACACATTCACTCATGTCAGAAGTTGAATTGCAGGGATCTGTTGTTTTTATAGGCCAAAGTTGAGTGGTTAGGTGATAATGTTTTGTCAATGCACAATTTTAAAGTGCAGCAATGCTTCTATGTCTTATGTGGCAACTCCTTATCTTAGTTTTAAAGGGCAGTTCTGCCTGAATGTGTGTTTACCACCAGGTGTCCTGTATATACTTGTATGTTACACCTTCTATAAACAGAGCGGCTCTGTAATGACTCTGAGTTGTTCTCAGCATGTGACAAATAATCAGTCAACATTTGACACCACTAGTGTGATGCTTGAAGCAACTAAATTATAGTATTACGTCTGTAGATTGGCAGTCCTGTTGATCTCTCTTGCCCTTTAGCTCTACCCTCACTGCCTGAAAGTTTGAAGATAAAATGCTGTTAAGACATCCCAATTTGCTTAGTTATCTACACCATAAAGACATGTGAATTGTTAATAGCCAGATCAGCAGAAGTCGCCGTGTCAGAATTGAGAATGAAGGCCCACCTAAAAAGCAATCAATCGAGTTAATGTTCTGTTCTGCACAGCTTTTGACAACAGTAGCCTTTGTGCAACTAACCAGTTATCAAAGACCAAGATTTCTCAAATGGCAGTGAGTCAAAAAAACAAATAATATCCTGTGTAGTCCTGTTCAGAGTTGTAATGTTCTTGCTGTGTTTTCCATGTCAAACAGGCAAGAAGATGGGGAACTGGAAGAAGGCGAGTTGGAGGATGATGGCGGAGAGGCAGAGGTGCCCAGCGGTGAGGGAGCTGATCCCCAGGATAAACCTCGCCGCAGCAAAGAACACCATGTCAGTGAATCGGATGATGAAAAGTCACATCGGCGGAGGAGAAAGAGAAAGAGGGAGAGAGAGCGTGAAAAAGAGAAAAGGAGGGCCAAGAAAAAGCGTAAATCTAAGCACAAGGTAAGTCTTTGTGTTGATATTGAGAGAAGCACTGCATTTATTTGACAAAAATACAATAAAAACAGTAATATTGTGAAATTTTATTACAATTTAAAATAACTTTTCTATTTTAATATATTTTAAATAGTGCTGTCAAACAATTAAAATATTTAATCGCGATTAATCGCATTAATGTCATAGTTAACTCGCAATTAATTGCACATTTTTATCTATTCTAAATGTCCCTTGATTTCTTTTTGTCCCATTATTTTTTTCTCATTTTAATGCTCTTATCAACATGGAAAAGTGGATCGGCTTGCTTTGTGCAAATGTTTTTTTTATCGAAAACAACATTGGCATATACTGTAGTGTTCAATTTCACACTAACATTCTCACTTAGAGCAAATATTCGCATCAGCTGTGTGCTTGGCCATCAGTGGTATTTCAGACTGGACGTGCTACGATGATAGCTCAGTTCACAACGACAAAACACACAGATCACTTTGGTCTTGTCAATTGGCAACTTTTTAAAAGTAAACTTTCCATTCAGAATCTTATTGGCATCCATTTCGGCGTCTCGCGCTCGCCATCCACTCAAAACGTAACGTTAGGCCGGCGACACACTGGCTGCGTGGCGTGAGCGTGGCGTTTCTGTTGCGTGGCGGCTGCGTGGCGTTTTCTATGTCTTTGCACACCAGAAACGTGTCTGACGGGGCGCTGCTGCTGATAGGTGACATATGATAAACCTCATTGGTGATATATTCGACATATGGGGAGAGAGTTGTGAAAGGCATATACTTAATGTTAAACTTATAGCAGCAAAGACAACGTTGACAGTATTGACGGCAAAATAGGCTACAGAATATTTCGTTCTTTATTGACAGGTGCAATATTTGAAAATCGATAATATTTTTTTTTATTACATTTATATCTGCATTTATGTCAAAACCTAAACTTTCAAACATCAAAATGTCATTTATTAATATGTATTCATGTCAAAATGATATACAAACATCTTTTCCTATTCTATTTTGCCTGGAAACGCTTCCAACACGCTTGCGTGTCGTGTGAAAAATAAGCGTCGGTTCTATTTCTAGCATGCACGCGTTTTCCGCACGGCTCGAGCCGCGCCTGAGACACACGTGTCACGCAGGCAGTGTGCAAGGCCCGTTTCACACATACTCCGTAATATAGAGCACTATAGAACGTGTTGCTCCTGCACCGCATACGCACTGCAACACGCACCGCATACGCACTGCAAACGGACTGTGTGAAACGGGCGACTACTCTTTGGCCGGCTCGCAAGCCCAAACAAGTGTGTGTGGCGTGCCTGTTGTTTTGTTTCCGGTCTAGCTAGATCCGGTGTGGTGTTGTAGTTTTTCTAACGTTACTAGTTGTTGCAACGGCATGTAAAAAAAAACTACAAAGTTTGCTAGGCCAAAAAGAACGTTAATCTCACAATAAAAAAATTGACGGCATTAAAATGGGTTTGCTTTAACACCGTTAATAACGCGTTTAACTGACAGCACTACTTTTAAAATATCATTTATTCCTGTGATAGCAAAGCTGAATTTTTGGCTTTATTACTCCAGTCTTCAGTGTCACATGATCCTTCAGAAATCATTCTAAAATGCTGATTTATTGCTCAAGAAACATTTCTTATTATTATCAATGTTGAAAACAGTTGTGGTGTTTAATCATTTTTTAGTTTAAATCACATCAATGGTTTTACCAATAATATTGTAGTATATATATATTTGTTAGGCACCATTGGCTAACAATGATCAACGCTTCAAAAACATGTTGTAAATAGACGTCTTTGATGCTCTTCACCGAGCGCTTACACATACACACGAGATCGTGCAGGTGTCTATCACCTGCTCTGTCTGTCATCAGATATATTAGGAATCCGCTGATACACACCTGCTTTTGTGTGTATTTGTGTAATCGCTTGGTGGAGAGCATCTATTTACAACATATTTTTAAAGCGTTGATAATTGTAGCCAATCACAGACATATATGTTAAGTGCGTGAGCACAATGGCCAATCAGAGGTGTTTAAAGGGATGGTTCTGAGTAAAATCAACCTAGGGTCCTTTACACCATGACCTCAAGCCAAACACCCCCCCAGAAGGGTTGAACATTATTAAATTTAGAGCTTATTTAGAGAAATCAGCCGGATGACTTAGTGCAGGCGCTAACGGATCCAAGGATCTCGTAAATTACCCCACTAAATGGGGGGGGTTTGGCTCGAGGTCATGGTGCAAAGGACCCTAGGTTGATTTTACTCAGAACCATCCCTTTAAGAATCTGTTCAATTGAATGTGTCCTTGCTGAAAATTTTAGTTTTTTTTAATGCTACTGACCACAAACATTTAAGCCCCTTTCACACAGAGATTCCAGAAAATACACGGATAAAGTGACCCGGGATTTGACCCGGGTTCGTTTGATTTTGGTTCATTCACACTGCCAGTGATTTTCCGGAATCAGAGACTGCGTTCACACACAACCCGTAAAAACACATGACATCAATGTGACTTGTAATGTCTCAGCAGCATCTTAAGTTTGCTTATGAGCTGCAATTTCTCTCTCAAGAAACCACGCTTGTGCATTTTTTTCTCTGATTCGATCATAAACTTGCGCATTACGTACCGTTTCACTAGCTGGCGAACGATCCCGCGCTTCAGCGTCATCACTACGACACGGCATTATTACGGCTTTTGTTCACACAGCGCGCGTTCCGGGACTGAACACGGCAATGTTACTAGGTCCACAACCCGGCATCGATGCCGGCATCAATCCCGGGTCGTGTTTGCGTTCACACAGATGGCAATTTGCCGGGATCATTGTGCCGTGTGAAAGGGGCTTTAGTGGTGGATAGTCTATATAATCTGTATCATCCTATCAAATGTATTTGCGTGTAATGCAGCGGCACGCATCCTCCAGCGATGACCACTCAGACTACAGTGATGACTCAGATTACAGTCCCAGTGAAAAGAGGAAATACAGGGAATACAGCCCTCAGTATCCTCCCACTGTGAGTAAAACATAATTTTTGTTCTATTTAAAGTAACATTTATATTAGTAAAACATTTATATATGATTTTAAAGTAACATTCATAACACAACAACTACCTAGACTGGCCAACCAATCAGATTAGGTTTTAATCCCAGTCTATATTTTGTAGTCTCAAGGAGGTTACCCTCCTGCTTCCACTGCTCATGGAGGACCCATCCCAAAGAAAGGCAACTATATGAAGATGGACAAGCAGGGCTATGGTGGCTATGATGACTATGAGGAGGAAACATATGAAGGTGAAGAGGATGAGGAAGTGGGTGATGATGACTATGATGATTTCACCAAGGAATTAAACCAGTACCGTAAGGCCAAAGAGGTTGGAGGGGGTCCACGTGGCAGAGGTGAATGTTAATTTAAAAATAAGATAAATAAATTAGCTTGAACGGTTTTGGCTGAATGCATATCAACAAAAGTGCTATACATTATTTCTAATAATGTGCAGGTAGACATGTGGAGTTTGTCGTTTAGTTACAGTGTCATATTATAACTACTATCACATGTTCAGTGTCTGCATACTTCATTCTCTGGCTCAAAGTGTGTGAATTCACACCAGTGTGTCAGCGTCTGTGTAATTACATCTGCTGACCCTTATTACTGTTACACAGGTGGCAAAAACCGCATGAAGAACCAGAGAGGTCGAGGCAGAGGAGGAATGAGAGGACGTGGTGGGAGAGGAGGCAGCAGAGGAAGAGGACGGGGCAAAATGGGAGGAGAGAATGATGATGGTGATGGCATGTATGGAGATGAGATGGAGGTGGGTCATAATTCACAAGTTTTAAACACCAAACAAAGCTCATACTGCATATCCAGTGTTCTTATATTCATGGACATATAAGCGAATTTTAATATTGTGAACAGTTAACAAAATCTGAAAAAACAAAAAACAATCTTGCATTTCTATAGGGAATATAGCTCTGCTGTAAAATATTTCATGGGCTAAAATTGCATTTAAGAGAGTATAAATCGAAAAATCTTTTTCAAAAATCATTAATAACTTGGAAAACATATCCATTATATATCTCGGATTATAAAATCTGTCATTATTACTAGGCAAGCTATACACATTAGATCGGTCAGTTTGTCTTTTACTTCCCCTAAAGCATGCATGTTTTCTTTGACAGTATGGAGAGGATGACTATGACAACATGGGAGATGATGACTATGATGACTTTTCAAAAGAACTAAACCAGTACAGGAAATCGAAGGACAGAGGGCGGGGTGAGTTCTGCTTGACTAACAGATGTGGAGGTAAAGCATTATATTATGTTGGAGTGTTTTTCATGTCTAATTTTTTTTTTTCTTCTTCAGGTGCGAAAGGTGGACGAGGTCGCGGGAGAGGGAAAGGAGGTCGAGGAATGAACCGGGGCAGAGGGAGAAATCGAGGGAGGGGCCGTGGAGGAGACCAGGGTCCTGATGAAGATAACAATGGAGAAATGGACATGGGGGTAAGACAGTTCTTCAGATGATCTACTTGGTTCACATTTAATCAGCAGAACATAAATTAGCATCTGACTTGTTTGTTCTCTGACTGCTTTAGGATGGATCTGGAGGCCCGAGGAGACATGAGCAGGAGAAACATGGGCCGGACAAGAAGGGGAAAGCCATCTGTAAATACTATATTGAGGGCCGCTGTACTTGGGTAAGCACAGTAATCCAATTTTGGAAGATATTGCAGATACAATTGGTTGAAACACAGTTTAGATGTCCTTGTTATTTCTGAGTATTAAAAAGTTTTGTATGTTTAAATAAATTAATTATGTCTGACTTATAACATGATGTAAAATCTCATATGACTTGTTGACAATAATAGTTATTTCTGTACTAATTGCTGTCAATTTATCATCAGGGTGACCACTGTAACTTCAGCCATGACATTGAGCTGCCTAAGAAGAAAGAACTCTGCAAGTTTTACATCACTGGTTTCTGTGCACGAGCAGAAAACTGTCCCTACATGCATGATATCCTTTGGTCATTTTGCTTGCTGGTATTGTCATATAAGCTCTTATTATCTATATAAGGACTTGCACTCTGAAAAGAGTAAGAGTTTTCACACGTGTCAAAATAACTCCTTGACTCCACTGCACGTGATTTCCCTTGCAAGTTGTTCCATACCACAGGGAACTGTGTGAATGGTGAAGATTGCATGTTCTCTCATGAGTCCCTAACAGAAGATACTCAAGAGCTGCTGGATAAGGTGGTCATCGCAGATATTTTAAATGTAGTTGTAGAAAGTAGTTGTTGTTTCTGTGCACCCTGACTAACATCACACATTTTTTTTCCCAATAAAGATGCTGGCAGAGGATGCAGAAGCTGGTGCAGAAGATGAGAAAGAGGTTGAGGAACTGAAAAAGCAAGGCATTAACCCTCTTCCAAAACCACCCCCTGGTGTTGGTCTTCTCCCAACTCCACCAAGACCTTCTCCAGGGGATTCTTCCACGCCAATGGAATTTGGAATGCCTGTTGCCCCACATGGAAATATTCCTCCAAGTGGTCCACCAGCTCCAGGTCCTGGTGCTGGCCCAGGTCCTGGTCCTGGAGTTGGGCCCTGCCCAGGCCCCCCTCCTCCCTGCCCAGATGGAGGCACTTTCCAAGGGCCTCTAAACCCCAACGGTCCTCCTCCGCCTCCTATGGGTCCACCACCTGCTTGTGGAGGAAATGCTGGGAAGAAGATCCCCTCCTTGTTTGAGATTGTGGTGAAGCCCACAGGACAGCTAGCACAAAAACTGGGTGTCAGGTTAGCTGACTTTTTCTTTCTATCAAATCATATTGGTTTACTTACTTGCCGCATACAGAATATACTGACACAGATGCACTCTTTTACAGAGGACCAGGTCCTGGTAATGCTGCTGCAGGTGTTGCAGGACCTCAGGGCCCTCCTGCAGGTCCCCCAGGTGCACCTCCACCTCGCTTTCCCGGTGCCCCGCCACCAGGACACATGATTCCAGGCGGTCCTCATGATATGCCTCCTATGGGCCCACCTAACATGAATCAAGGCCCTCCACCAGGACCGCCAATGATGCCGAATTTTGGCCAGGGAGAAGGACCACCAAACCCGGGGATGATGCCTCCAGGTGGTGGATCATCTGGTAACAACTTCTATGATAACTTCTACCAGCAGCAGCAAGTCATGTCAATAGATGGAAGAGATGGTGAGTTAATTTGGTATTTTAACTTTGGTTTTGTAAATTCAGAGCACGCAAAAGCACAGTTGCATTTAAGCATTTGTTAGATGTTTTTATCCAAATTAATTTTAAATGAAAGTATATGCATTCCCTAAGTATATGACCTTGTTTTGACCAGCACCATGCTCTACCAGTTGAGCTGCTTTATTGTCCTACGCTGCTCTATTTATGAAACATTAGTATTCAGCCCCATTCTTTGCCTCCCGGTACAGGTGACAACTTTCAAGGGGTAGGTGGTGGAAACTTCAATGATCAGTCACCTGGGAACCAGAACTCTGGAAATGTAGAGGGTGCAGCTAATGTAGGCCCATCTAATCAGCCTGGGATGGCAGTGCCAGATTTCCTGCCCCCAGCACAGCGTGTGCTTTTTATGAGACTCCAGCAGAAACAGCAGGAAGATGAGGAGAGAGCCAAGAGGCTGGCTGAAGGAGGAGGAACTGAGAGGGAGAATGAAGGTACTACTGCACAACTTCATTTCTTGCGGTGGCAGTATTCAGTACAATCATATAACATATATTTTCTATAGAAACAACATGCATAGCTTTTATACAGGAATGTTCCTTTTTTACCAAAATACTTTACAAGAAAGCATTTTGATTATTATGACATTGTTGTCATACAAATAGCTGAGGTTTTCAAAGTGCTGACTTCAAATGTATATTTTGCCAAGGCTATTTCTGGGAAGGAAACATCTCAAGGACTCTGCGCAGAGCTTGACCCTGCCCAGAACATCATAATACTGTAAACATCCTCTGGCCTGGGGTTGTGCAATCTTGCCACCAAAATATCTTGTTCCTCCACTAGATGGTGCTTTCTTGCACTAATACTACTGAAACTTACAGAGGCTGATGTTTTCAGATGAGACTACCAGCAAAAGAAAATCAGATTCAGGGCTCAAAATAAACTTTTTTACTTGGTAGCACTGGTAAAACCATGATACACCACCCACGGTACGTGACGCGATACTCTCATAGTGTACCGATCTTGCTGCTGCCCCGCCCAGCCCCTAGTCCATTGTTGAGGTTGTCACAAAACAAATTGTTCTTCCTTGACATTTGATCAAATAGTAATTAGAGGTGTAGCGGTACACGTATTCACCCCGCAAATTTTTGTGTGTCTTGTGTATACAAGACGAATACAGCGTTGTAGCCTAACCACCAATAATCGCAATAAGCTCCGCGTTTTGTTACTTTCGAATAGAAACGGCGTGTCATTTTTCAAATTATGTCCATCTTATCACGAAATTCAAACAATAAATCCCGTTTTGATGCTCTTTAATGTGTCGTGACAGATGACTATATAGGCTCCTCAGTTAAAGCAGCAGCGTGCAGAGAGTGAGTGAACGCGATCATCTCTTCCTAATAAATATGAATGAAGATTTGAAAGATACAGTACAACTTACTTAAATGTATTATATCTTGTGTAATCGCTCAATCAATGTTTCAATGGCGGAAAGAAAAAAACAGCTTGTAAACAATATCCCACGTAGCATTGCATTTACATCAGGCAAGTCATCAATGTGGACCAGCTTGTTAGTCAGCTAGAGAACTCTTTCGCTAAATATATGTACTATATTAGCCTATATATTAATTATATTTTACTTAACCTGTTAGTGATGTCTTGATTATTTAATGTATGTTAAAAATGTCTGTCATGAAAATGAAAGCCAGTGTGTAAATGGTTATATTTCAACAACGAATTGGAGTAAAAACATATACTGACTTACACAACTCACTTATGTGCAGTTTACGTGTTTGGATACTTTTTTTTTTAAATCATATCTAAAAATAAATAGCAAAACAGACCCAAGATCAATTTAAAATAGGAGAATTAAAAACAAAACAGAAGGAAGGAAAGAAAAGTACAGCGTGGGAGCGTTTTAGTGAAGTAGTTAACCAGGACAAATCAAGTGCTGGGTATGTGATATGTAACCGTGTTCTTTTCATCTCTCTTCAGCACTTTACATTTTGTGTGCTAGCTAGCTCCCTGTCACATGACAACAGAGCGCAGTGAAAGGGAGAGATTGACGGCTAATTTTAACTAACCTAAAATCTGCTTTAAAGTTAAGAGCATAAAGATGAAGTTTAATTGGTTATGTGATATAACGGTGGACTGGTCACTGTATCAGCTCATAGCAGGCACATGCTGTGCAAAAATTACCTAACGTTTTGTCGAGAAATTAAAACATTTTGCAACTCAACAACTATTTGGTCGGTCTAAATCGGTCTAAATCAATTCCTTTTACTTACAGGAGATTCAGCAAACTGGTATTCCAGTGAAGATGAGGATGGTGGTGGCAGTGTCACTTCCATTCTCAAAACTTTACGTCAACAAACCCAGACCCAAGGCCCTGCCAAGCAGGATGCAGCTCCAAGTGACCCTCGTCTACAAAAGTCTCAGCCCCCACTCCCACCCAGCCGACCAGCAGACCCCCGGCTGGCACGAGACCCACGTCTGTCCCGGAACACAGACTCTCAGGCACCCGAGGCCAGTGCTTCATCCTCCCTATCTCCTACCCCTTCAGACCCCCGACTTGCCCGGCATGCAGCCGCCCATGCCCCTAAACCAGAGCCTCCGCTTGTGTACAAACCTCCTCCGTTGACCGCCCCAGCCAATAATGAGGAAGAGGAGGGTGAGAGGATGCTGAGGGACAAGCCTGTGCCCATCCCTCTCGACCCTTTAATGGGCATGGCTTTGCGTGATCCCCGCTCCCAACTACAGCAGTTCAGCCACATCAAAAAGGATGTAGTCCTGAACAAGCCTTCGTTTTCTAAGGCGGTGCTGTGGAGTCCTGAAGACCTCATCCCTATCCCCATTCCCAAACAAGACTTGCTCCCACTGCCCCCTGGCATCCCTCCAGTTACCGCCGTAGATCCTCGTCTGTCTCGCACCCAGCCCCAGCACCACTCCGCTTCTCTTCCTTCTACTGCTCCTCCTGCTGAGCAATCGAATCAATCCTCCTCTACCCTTCCAGACTTTGAGCTGCTCTCCCGAATCCTCAAAACTGTCAACGCCACTTCATCCAGCCCCACTCAAGGTGCTTCTACAGGAATCTCGTCACCTCCGTCCGTCTCTGCCGAGAAACCTGTTGACCCTCGCATGGCACGAAAAGCCCCTGCCGACCCCCGACTCCAGCCACAGAAATCTGCCCTTAAGTCCACCTCTGAGCCACCTGCACCTCAAGGATCTCCCCCAGCTGCCTCTTTATCTCCACCTTCCTCCAGCCCCACCATCGCACCCTATGACCCTCGGCTGCTATCAGCAGGAGGGTCGGTTAGAGGCGTGGGAGCTGGCGGTGCAGGTAGTGGTGGTGGCAGTAGCAGCAGCGTGCTGAGCGGCATCAGTCTGTACGATCCTCGGACTCAGGGCTCTGACAAGGCAGAGGGTTCAGGGGCAACTAGAAACACTAGCCCTCCCCCTGAACCAAAGTCAAGCGAAAGTACAGCAGCTTCAGCTAAGCCCAAATCTAAAGAGCCGCTGTTTGTGCGCAAGTCTGCACTGGACCAGCCGGAACCAGAGAAGAGCTCGACGGAGCAGACTACGGATCGCTACAACAGCTACAATCGCCCTCGACCCAAACCTTCACCTTCGCCCAATGCAGGGACAGCCGCAGGGACCCCTGCTACAGGTGGTCCAACCACAGCTGGTCAGGGCCCTACTGGTTCTGCGGAGCAGCCTGCGGGGATCCACAACCTACCTGTATCCACACTGTTCTCCATGGTAAAGCAGGCCAACAAACCAAGCGGCACCGGCAGCCCATTTGGCGGCAATAGCCCCGCCCAGCCTGACACGGCTGAACAGGACAATGCCTCTCTAAAGGACGTTTTCAAAGGCTTTGACCCCACAGCGTCACCGTTTTGCCAGTGAACTCTACTGTTTTGTTGTGAGCTGCTTTAGGACTTTTAGGTGTGTGGCTTCACTGATACCTGATATATAAAGATTCACCCCTGCCAGATTACACACCACAGTATTCACATATATATTTCTATTGGACGGTTGGGATTGGGTGGGATTAAGTCTGTACTAGTGAGGGAAAGATGAAAACTAAATGTCTATTTTAAAAACCAAATAAGAAACGTTTAAATAAATGTCATTTTAAGGACCTCTATGGGTGTGTACATCAAGAGACACTGAATTACATTAATTTTGGCATTGTAAAAGACAAACAATTTCATCAGCCTACACCAAACAGGTTTGTTGGATTATGACCCATTAACCCCACCACATCATCCTCCTTGAGTTTGCCGACTGACTTGCTCCACCTGGCAGCAGGGAGACTTCATTTACTGCCACTCCCTCTGCCTCCTGAGGTGGAACTGAACTAGTTCCTGTTGCTCATTGGCACTTTCCATTTATTTCCCACCAGTGATTTAGATCCTTTTAAGAAATTTTAGCTATATTTCTTCTGCTTAGACTAGTTAGCTCCTTTTTCATGTCTGTATGGATGCCCCTTATATTCCTATTGTTTCAAATTCGTGTTTAGTCTGTCGATGCCACTTCACAGATCAGACCTACTGTTGTACGTGTTTGTCACATGTGAGATCATTTTTATTTATTTTTTATACTTAAGCAGTCTGCTATTTTTTTTTCTTTGTAACATGGCTGTCAAATTGAACCATTTTATGAATGTGTATATATATAAATATAAATATATATACATGTGTATAGTACATATTCTTTGCATCTGGTTTGTAAATTAACTTGAATTGCTCAACAGCTGATGTTGAGGGAAATTATATCATGTCTTTCTTTTGTCCTCACAGCTCTGTCGGTCTTTCCCTGAAACGTGGCATGTCTCATTGACTGCTCTGAAGTATCTGGGTTTTTGTTTTTGGGTTGCCTCTCTGCAAAATGACAGCTTTGTAAATTGAAAAGTGTCCATATTTGACAAAAGGTAACCATTTTGTAACCATTCATTGTAGGTGAAATTGTGAAGTATTTAATAAAGGCAATACCAGATTGAAACCTAGCAGGACCTCAAACAATGGGTGAATCGGTGGTGGTTGTATCATGATTCTTTGTGTGTGAGCATATGAGTCATTTCCTCTAGATTCCAGGTCTTCAACATTCCTAGCTCTGACTGTTGGTATGCTTTAAAAAGGTATAGGCAAAAAAAAAATTATTCTGATATCATTCACTCACCCTCAAGTCGTTCCAAACCTGTAAGACTTTCCTCTGCTGAACACAAAAAGAACAACATTGGTAACCAAACAGTTTTGGTGACTATAATATTGGTTTTGACTATAATTTTGTAAAAAAAAGAAAAAAAAAAAGAAGAAGAAATAAAGCCATATGAGAATGACATGTGGATGTGGTAAACAATGACAGAATTTTTATTTTTGGATGAACTATCCCTTTAATTGCCATGTTGGTTACCTTTATGGCACTTCAAACACTGGCTCATCACCAATGTCAACTGAGGAGTCAACGTTTTTCTCAGTCGCTTTGGTGCATTTCTCAAATCATCCTTAATATTTGCAAAGAAGTATGTGCATTCTCAAAACAATTCGTGCAAACAGCACCACACATTGGATTACCTGCAAAAGCAGTTTATCCAAGTAAGTTACTTACTCAAAATCTTTAGTTCATCTCTCAAAATTAAGTATTCATGTCAATGAACATATCAGTGCCATCAGAATGAAAAGGCCTTGTGTCATTGTTCACAAACAAGATAGTCAAAATGCTTAGTCATGTTGTCAATAAAACACTGCACTCTGTTAGTATTACCTGATGTAAACTATGGCAACAGTTTGGATGACAGTTACTGTATTGAAATGTACAAAGCTGCACTTCTGTATGCCGTATATCCATTTCAAAAATACAAATTTACACACTACTGTACGCAAGTTATTGATTGAAAGAGACTGGATAGGATTCACAGTTACACTTTTACTAGTGGTCTGACAACAAAAAAATTTTACAATATTATTGTGACATAGAAAAGAAAAAGAAATAGGGGCACAAAGGCAAAAATACTGCAGGAAAGACCCTTTAGGCAGAACTTTGCTTTTGCATGCAGCACTGTATATATACAACTAGATCAACCATTTTGCTTTTAATGACTTATATGGTGAACTAATGACTAGATGTTTTGAGGGGTAAGACTATTGCCCAGAGAATTATTTAAAGGCACACTATGCAGTTTCCGTTTTTCACAAACAGCGACCCCTAGAGTCGCTGTGGAGTACTTGAATTTAACGTTACTGTTGTAAATACCACTCACGCAGAGCCGGCTCTGCACTCTTCCGACCGTGCTTTTTCCGTTTTCTTCGTCGACTCTGCCATGATTCACGTCTGAAATGCGTGCTAGTGTCTTCCATAAAGGCTGCTTCATTTGTTGTTGATGTATGTGGCCCGCCGCTTTGCTATCGGGATGATTCGCCCTACTACGAGTTAGTTTACCATCGAAATTATTTCGAAGCTGTTATATATTGCATAGTGTGCCTTTAATACATTTTGAGCAACATGGCATTAGCAACTGATAATGTAGGAAACCGCAGACACTTGTACATAATCAATTGCATGAATTTACCAAAGCAATCGCAACTTGTTCAAAAGAATGAGAAACTGCTTTTATGATGTGCACAAGTGACTAGATGATGTGGAGGTTGAACAAGTAGTTTTGAGAATTACATTTCTGATCTGAGAAATGCACCAAAGCGACTGAGAAAAACTGTAAAATGGTGTTCATTTGTTTATAGTCTCAACGCTGTCATTTGCTGTTAGGTCAAACCTCCCTAAATGAGAAACCCCAGAAAAGATCCTATTTGACTATTTTTTACATTTAGTCTGTTGTAAACACATTTCTATACAGGGTACCACCACACCCTGCTGTTTTTATAACTGGAGTGGTAAGAGTGTTGATTTTCTTTGGCAGGGGAAACAGGCCTTGATTAAACAGAGGCTAAATTTGCGTAATGTTCTTATAAAGTAGCTTATTTTAGCCCAGCTCCTTTGTTTTAAACTGAATGCAAAGTTTTTCTCAGAACAAAACTACAGCTTCTTGTCACGGATGTACCATCAACACTGGTTGAAAATAGAACGGTTGAATGATGCATTGGCATTTTTTGTGTGTGTCACTAATCCTCTTAAGGCAACAACTAAATTAAGAATAGGCTTAAGTAAATATAGAGTCCCTCATATTAACCAAAAATGATTATACAAGCAGTTTTAATTTCTTGTATAAAATGTTGTTTTACGATTTCATTTCAAATTGCTAAATATATAGGGCATTAAATACAATTAAAAGTAAAGGTCTGCCATTTAATTCACAGCTAATAAGACCCCACAATTAAATGATTTATGTGGAAAAAATAAATCAGAGACTACTGATTATTTTTAGTTTCACTTTAACTGGAAGCCCTGCTGCCAATCTAGAACTGTTTAGGAGATTAAGTCGCACTAAACATCATGCCAAATTTCTACAGCCGTCATGTTTGCGATTCCCATGTGGTCACAACTACAACCTTCTCTTTGGTCCCTCCACCCTATTTCCTGCCCTCTTTCAGGAATTCCAACCAGCGCTCGTTTTTCTTGGGAAGACTGATCTGAGTCAGGCATTGGAGCAGGAACGAGATGTCTGCTTAAGAGACCTCAAAAACAAAACTGGCTTCCTTTTGAAAAAACAGATGGGGAAATTCAATCATTCAATGAGTGGAGCCTTCCTTTTCACTCCAAACACTTTCTTCCTATTCCACTGCTGAAGGGGAAAAAACTTATTCAAATAGATTGTTATGTAAAGTTACACTCGGGTTGTGACAAAAATAGCATGGAGTACTCCAAGTTCTTTAACTGCACTCATTGCAACTTTTTTAACCAAGCTTTTTTCACAGCAAGATTGGTGTATAAGTCCATTTTGGTTTGGTTGATTTAATGTGAAGTCCTGTAAGTAAAATGTACTAAAATACTAATAAATATCCATACCTTTTTGATCATTTTCAAGGTGAAAATATATTTTCACATCATTAATAATATACTTGTTTTTAGTCAGTATTACATTTTCTTAGGTTCAAAATGTTTGGTCAAAATATGTTTTTTTTTTCTTTTTTTTTTTTTATAAATGACCCAGTCATGAGTCTAAAAGGAGTCCACTGTGTTTAACAGTGTTCTTGTTACATGAAGTATATGCCACACTGATTTTGAATGGGTGGGTGTTTTGAAAAAATTTCTTCACTGCTTTTTTCAAAAGAATAATTGTTTATTATTAGGGAAAAACCACCATCTAGACATTTTGATTTTGATGTTTTATTCAAAAATCATATTTAAGTCATTGTATGAATTTTATTTCTAAGGCATCTTGAATAATAAAACAATATACTTTTATACCAAGTAAGCAACTTTCAGTTTCAACTCAACATGCATTACGTGTGTGTCTGTGTGTGAAAGAGCTGTTTAATGATAATTACTGCAGTGAATTCAAACATAGTCTACTGAGTTCCCACAGCAGCCCCTCGGCCCTCTGGGAACTATCTGCACTAAATGGGTCATATACAGTCTGTTTATTTCTTTTCCTGCTGAGCTGTGCCTTTTCCCAGGTCTGCTCCCATTAGATTGCTGTAGTAAATCACACCAATTTTTGTGACATGTCAATGCAACTGAAGTGTTAAGCTATTTCAGACTCGGCTAAAGATATAAATATTTTATTCGTCACTCTTTGTTTTATTTAAGCCCTTTACTTTGTTTTCTTATCTTATTTTGTATTCACTGCCCACACTGGCAGCAATATGTCCTTGTGAGGAACAGAGACTGAATAGACCATGAATGGAATCATGTAGTGTGACCAAAAAAAAATTTATTTTAATAATTCTTCCACCTTTCGAACTCCAGTTACAGTTTAATCTGTCGGTTCAGTGATTAAAAGGCTTTAAGCTCCATCGACTCTATACACTAAAACAAATTATGATAAATTTATGGTTAAAAAAACGGCAGCCTTAGCCTAGTTGCCAGAAAAAAAAAATTTAATTACATGATGAATTAAAGCTCATCACAAGCAACTTTTCCAAGCTGAGAAGGTCAATACAAATATATAGAAGGTGCTAAGTGTCATTCACACAAACACTAAACACCATCATGGTAACACACATGACATAAAAAAATGCAATAAACATTAATTTAACATTAGATGTAATAACTGATTTAAAAAAACAAAGAAACGAGTTATTTCAACAAAAATACATCAAATGTCATACATCAAGTCACGCACGTGTCGATTTACGTTTTTTCACTGTAAATTATACAATGACTTGTTCTTCTTTACTTCCAAAAACTGTACAATTTAATGGTATTTTACTGTAAAAATACATTTCATTAAATGTACGGCTAGATCTATCACAGTCATTCACCATATATAGTACGGAAACCTTCTGTTAACCAATTAACAGTTTTTCACCATAGCATTTTACCGCAGTCTTTTACTGTTAAAATCACGATAGTTTTTTAGTGTACAACATAACAATGTTATGTAATTTATCCTAAAGATAGAACAAAATAAGCATTATTATATAGGCTACTAAAAAGTCTAATAAGCATATCCAGACATCAGTATGCCAGACATCAATAAAAGACACAATTGTTGAGTGTGATTTCATAGTGAAATTACAGCTCTTTTTCCATCTCAGCTTAGTGTGTCATCCTCCCAGTGTGCCTTCTGACAGGCCTGTGTGCTGAGCACTGTGAAAACACTCAGAGCACTAATGCAAACCACATGTCATATCTCGAAATTCCCAGAATTCCCACTATAAGGTCACTTAGCTAGTCAATTGTCCTGCAAAATCGGTCTCTCGTTCAGCATTCCCCATGCCCATTCATGCAATATACACAGTAACATCTTTGATGGATTGACGACTTGCAAGGGCCCCGCAGAAGGGGGTGCTGGTTGACCCGTGGGTTCATCCTGGCCCTCTGCGTCAGAGCTGACCAGTAACTGAACCCTCAAGTGCTAAACCACTGATTAATTCAACCAGAACAGACATTAGACCTTCCAAGGAATATGTGGAGGAGGACGGTCTTAATCCTCACATGGTTTCTGCAGTAATCTAATAATTTGGTGTTGTAACGAATATATGTGACTTTATTGAAGACTCCCTAGTTTCACAAAACATCACAGAAGTATTTATGCCATTACAGTTTGGTCTGTCAGAGGAGAAAGGGGAATTTCTAGGTCACTGAATCATAGTCTAAGGAACATTTTCACACAGATAATGAGACACTATGGAATAGTGTTCAGTCAAGTGGGTCAACACTATGATACATAGAAATGATGTTGAAATTTACAGGAATAGCTCTGAAGACTTATTCCAACACACTGAATAGGCTATACTGACACTATTATATTGAGAAAACGGGTTAGAATGCGGTGTGTTGAATGTGTGTTAAAGTTATAAATGTCAGTTCTGTGAATGTTGGAAGTCTGATTATAATAATTCCAGAGGTAGTCATTGATTTTAACATTAACTGGAGCTTAAACCCACAGAGCCATAAAATAGAGACCCGTTTTAAAGGATGGTTTGAGAGGGCCTTGTGTGCATATTTGTAGTCTGAGATCAACTTGGCCCATCGTCCTATGAAACTACGTAGACTGTGTCAAACAAATGTTTCTAATGAAAATCTATTTAAACCACATAAAGTAGGTTCTCTTTGCTGTTTTCAGCATATTTTAAGGTGCTCTGCATTTTTTTTTATCTTCAAATGAAGATAATGATCTGGCAGTCAGTCACATTCTTCAGTCAGAAATTCATCGCTGTTTCAAGCTAAAAACACACGTACTTGATTCATCTGATTTCTTTGGAAACATGACACACGATTATGCCATTTAAAAAAAAAATGTCCAAAATGATAATCAGAATGGTTAAAGTATAGAGTTAACGTTTTATAAGACCTGATTTCTAAAAGTTATTTTAACTTGTATAATGTATTGTAGCCAGATTGATTTAGTCACATTAAATAATATACAGTCGGCTATTTAACTTAAAAATACACAAAACCAGTTAAAGCCAAACATTTTTATATTTTATTGAATTTTAAGTCTTTGATAAACATTTAATGCTTGTCAATTAAAATATAAACTTTTTCTTGATTATTTTACTATTTCCATGTATATTCATTTGTTCAAGATTTATTTTTTGAAAAAGGTTAGAAGTAACCAGGTTACCAGTAAAGGGATATTACAACATTGTTTCTTTGCTTATGCAATCTGTCATGTCAAATCATTGCTTTGTTTTTTTTACTGTTTATGAAACCTACAGGGTAGGGCTTGTCTATCCCATGAGTCAATGCCACATCAGAATGGGAAAAAACATTGCTAAGCATTTGCAATGCTTAGTGGCCTGAAGGTAGAGGAACAGTTCACCATGAAACTTCTGTCGTCATTTACTCATTAGCGTGTCATTCCAAATTCCCATCTGACTTTAGTTCTTCAATGGAAAAACAAGGGATAAGGGATAACTTATCCAAGGGATAAGTTTACCAGAATGTTTGAGCTGCTGTCTTCCATATAGGCCTAATGAAAGTGGATGGGGACTGGGGATGTCAAGTTTAAAAAAGATAACAAAAACCATAAAAATATCATAAAAAATAGAATACTATTGGTACACCGAAGTCATATGATAGCTTTATGTTAAGTTGCTGTTGACTAAAACTTGTGTTTGACCTCCCTGGTCACCATTTACTTTCACTGTATGTAAAAGAGCAGCGTGGACATTATACTAAATAATATGTTTTGTGTTTAACAGAAGACAAATGACATAAGAGTTTCAAAAGTCATACGATTAAAAAAAAAAAAAGATTTAAAATCGTTTTGAAGCTTTTACGAGTGAACTGTCCCTTTAATTGCAATAAATAACTGACTGAGGAAACGGTCAGTTGTAAATGACAAAACTTCCTGTATAACAACTTTGAACAGATATTTTACCGTACAGCGGTGCAAAACCTCACTTTAGGGCCCCTCCTTCTGACAAAAAATGTCATCATTCACGAGCATGATGAGCGCACGCCCCCGTCCCGTCCCTGCCCTTCTGCAGCTCGTCACCCTCAGCTTCAGCTTCAGCGAACTTAAGAGGTTTATAGCAACCCTACCGAGAACGCGCACAGAGAGCAGCTTATCCACTAACACCTCGGAATAACCTATCAGTACCAGAACAAACGAGGGTTTCAACGTAAATATCAAAGGCAAGTACAGATACTTTCACATTAAGTTTTGAATATTGTCATTTAAATATCAACTTGTCAAACTCTACGTCAGTGCTGAGATTTACAGTGTCAGGATGTATCAGGTTATGAATACTTGTTCGAATCTGATACATTGCCATTTCATTTGTAGGCTACTATATAGGCCTATCTATATCTATATAAACTCATTAACACTGTAAGGTTTGCTTCCTTAAATGTTTAAGGACATTTTTTATTTAATTTCTGATGACCGAACTGAAAACTCTCAAAACTCATAAATTCAAGTAGACATGACAGACATTATTGTAATGGATGTAAGCACACATATTATTACATAGTGATGAAAACACTGTTCACAGGGTGTTTAAGGTCAATTTCAGTAGGCCTATATCTAAAACTGGCTTTTTCATTGCACAAATCAGGGTCTTGGTGACTGTAAAAGCCCTTAATTATAATACTTAAACAAGGTTTTAGTCATTCACATCCACATCTCATCTAGCTATATATATATATATATATAAAACTGATAAATAACCAACACCATGGTGGGTGTGGACTGAAGTCTCAGCTATGTTAAAGCAATGACACCATGTGGTTTACTAGGGAAATCCGGGAATTGGCTGCTCTCAAGGACTAACAGTGTTTAGCCATTACATAATGGTGAGTTAGTGTAACTGGTTCAAGTGATTTTCTGAAGGTCACGAGGACAGATGTCGTTTAAGAGATGTACATTAGGTGATGCTTCTGCTCACCATTGACAGAACACACAGCTTTTAAACATTCAATATATATTTTTGTCTTTCTTTTAACAAACATGTTTTCGCAGTTGCGTCACACACCAGTAAATCTCAGCAACAAGCTGTGAATAGTCTAAATGGTAAAAACATATGGCTCTCATAGAGAAACAATAACAGAAATGTGCTTGTTTTAATGCCTGCGGTGCCAGTAATGGCGTAATTAAATTATGTCTGCTAGCAAAAATAACCACTTTGATTCTGTCTTTTCCCTTACACACACACACACACACACACACACACACACACACAGTATATTTATACTTACTCCAAGTAAATAATAATACTGTGCAATTAGTCTGTTGTATTCAGTGATTTCCAAAAGTTATGCAATCTTCACACAACATTTATATGTTGAATACAATAGTATATGTCAGTGTGGATGTAATTTACAGTAATAGCTAGAGTTCAAAGGGGAATAAAAACTAGGGATTTCTAATCTCGTTCTCTACTGCCAATAATGTTCTGGGGCAGTCAAAATTATACTCATAAAGGCATGCATGCACACAATGTATTTGCTATTTTAGCTTACAAAAAATCAAACAAATCCCTGCAACACGTTTTGGAAGAAGTGCTATTTCTGAGGGTTTGTAATTCATAGGTAAGTAGCTGCAAAGACTAGAGAGAAAAAATATAAATCACCGGGAGAAGAAAAACAGCTGTTTTCTTTTTTTGTTCAAATTGCACAATAAATAAATTCTCTCTCTCTCTCTCTCTCTCTCTCTCTCTCTCTCTCTCTCTCTCTCTCTCTCTCTCTCTCTCTCTCTCTCTCTCTCTCTCTCTCTCTCTCTCTCTCTCTCTCTCTCTCTCTCTCTCTCTCTGTGTGTGTGGGTGTGTATTTGTATTTTTAATTCTACAACACACTCTTGATTTTCACAGGTTGTAAATCTTTCTTCTCCTTTTTTGTTCCTCAGATCTGCTGTTGTGATGATAAATTCCAGGAGCTGCTGAAGAGTTTACATAAGACAGAAAGGACGTCGCTTCCAGTTGCCATTTTGGGATTTAAAAGTGAAATAAAGGTGACCGACCAATCAAAACGTATGAAAGAGCTAATATCAGACTGAGGACTAGGTTCCTCTTCATTTCTGCTACAAATACAGACGTTTCACACCGAATACTGGGAAACAGAATGCCAGCCAAGACACCCATGTACTTAAAGACATCTACACCAAAGCGAGGCAAGAAGTTGAAAATACGGGACGTTCTTTCAGGCGACATGATAAGCCCGCCGCTGGGTGATGTGCGTCACAGTGCTCATGTCGGGCCTGAGGGAGAGGGGGGGATGTTTGGCGATGTGGGATTCTTACAAGGCAAACTTGACATGCTTCCTGCCCTCAGTCAACCGCCCAACTCTCGTTCTCACAGCATGGACAGAAGAATGGATGAGATCTGCGATGTGAACAGCAAGAGCCACACTTACCATCGCAGTCATAATTATCATCACAACTCTCTCCTCAAAACCACAATCTCCATGCCGGTGTTTATCGCGCCGGTGCAGCCTCCACCCAAACCCCCCCGTCTGCATTTAGACGAGCAGTCGACTCCTGTTCATCAGCATCACAGTGCACAGCAGCAGCGCTCCATGTCTGTGTGTGAGGAAGGGATTGGGAAGTGCCGTGACCCCACTCTCTCCGCCTCGATCCCAGTCCTGCCACACCTGGTGCCTTCCACGGGCTACTTATCCGAGGCTTCCTCGGACGACTCCATGTCGGAAGGCTGTGGTCCGCTGGATCCAAAACGAGGCTTGAGTCTGGACTCTGATGCAGGGCTCAGTAATGAGGACCTGCGGAGCGAACACTGTGAGTCTCCGGCTATCTCACCCAGTATGTCACGCTCAGAGTCCCTAATGGGTTTGGACCTGGACCTGGGACCATCCATTTTGGATGATGTTCTTAGCATCATGGACCGTTATAAGACTGTGGAGGAGAGACATGAGATATGAGGGGATTCACTTCAGATACTATGATATAAGTGTCAGCTCACCCATGCCATCTTATTATGCCTGTTTCAGAGGACAATGGAAGAATTGGGATTAAAGAGCAATAGCTGGTTGTGCCACAGATGCTGCAGAGTTATGGCACTTTTTTAACCACATGTAATTATCACAAATAGGCAATAATTGTGAAAACTCTGTGATGCTGTCATTTTTAAAAATACAATGATCAATCGATCAATTCATTTCCATTAGGTGATCAGGTCATTACACAACAGTGTTAATAGATAACATTGCAAGAGCAGTGTTTTCCTGGGTTTTGGTCATTCTGACCTATCTGGAGATGTAAAAAATTCAAGAACTTACAATTTGTTCATTTTTTATATTTGCTGTTACTTATTAAGCTACGTTTAGCAGGGAATGGCTAGATAGTACATTTTTCTTGTCAAAAAAGTTTCATTAAGTTTTGAGGAAGGTATCATTTTTAGGCAAAGTAGGAGCATATTATCAACGAATGGCCCAAAATGCATGTTTGATTTACTTCCATATGAGTAAACATGTTATGCAGATAAAACATTGTATTCTGTCTAGCCTGAGATCTAAAATACTTCTTTTCCCTGCCTATGAGTACAAAGGAAATCACTTTGTAAAGGTTTATCTTTGTTGGGATATAATGTATAAAGTATATTTTATTGCATTGTAATATATTAAATAAAAATGTTCATGTAAATAAAATATATATATTATAAATATATGCCTCTGGTGTTTAAAAAAAAACTTTCTTTCTTTCATTTTATCTTTTCATGTATTTATTATTGTATTAATGTTTATTATATACTCTATGGTCAAAATATTAATTATTTAATGAAATTTTTTATATATATTTTGTATTTATTATAATACATTTATTTATTAAATTATTATTATTTTATTTTGTATTATTTACACTAAACTCTTTAAAATAATTGATGCTAGTAAAGTACAACTTTTCTTTTTTTTTTTTTCCTTTTTTTTTTATTATTATCATTATTTTTTTATTTTTTTTATTGCAGTCGGGCAGAATATTATTTTTCTAGTGAAAATTTATTCCGGACTCTTTTTTGATTATTTAGGTCTAACCCCATGCTTCTAGATGTACTTCCGCCACAAAAGTTGAATTGACATGCGTATCATCCAATGAGATGAGAGTCTGGGGGAGGGTTTTCAAGCTAACAACCAATCACAGAAGCAAAATACCTTACGTATTTTAATTGCGACAGCTTTTCGTGCTGCTAGGAACGCCCGTATAACTCGATAGTAGTCATTTGTGTAATATACGCGTGACAGTTATATATAGACTTATTATTGTGTGAAATTAAAGAAAACTGACTACAAGAAGTGGTATAGTGCTGTAAAGCTACCAGCTATCATGAAGTGAGTAAAACCGTCAAATTAATATTTGGACTAATAACCCAGTGTTTATTTACCAGAAGTTTTCTGCCCTTAATTTCCCTTTAGGTTGAATATCGACGGGCTATTAGTCTATTTTCCGTATGACTACATTTATCCCGAACAATACTCGTACATGCTTGAGCTGAAGAGGACGCTGGATGCAAAGGTAGCCTATATTATAATCCATTCATCCATTGAGCCAGTTTCGTCTTATATAATATACAGTAACATTATGGGTAATTTACATGACATTTCATGCAATGTTACATGCTATACTTAATGTAAAATAAAAATCTTAAAGATAAAACATTTAAACTGCTTTTTCTTTTACTTTATACAGAACTATTTCTATTCGAATTATTATTAACAATTGTTTTTTTTGGTAATCTTATATTAATTGAGAGACTACATGGCAAATTTGTTCATTTTACATTTGTCTCACAACAGGCGTTTAAAAGTCAAAAGTCTTTCAAAAACTTAGATATGTATAATATGTGTATATATCTATAATTGTTTCTCCCTTCTATTATGTGTGCAAAGGGTCATGGAGTTCTCGAGATGCCCTCAGGAACAGGAAAAACTATTTCTCTTCTTTCCCTCATCGTTGCTTACCAGAAGGCGAGTGATTTCTGAATGACTGTGTTATACAATCGGAAACTTCACTATATGATAACTCTGCACATATCTTAATTTATATTTTCACCTCTTGCAGGCTTACCCTTTAGAAGTCACCAAGCTTGTCTACTGCTCTCGCACTGTGCCAGAGATAGAAAAGGTATTCAATAACTGACATTATTTACATGTTTATAACCCATTGCATAAAAACTCACGCTATCAGTTAATCAAGTATGACTTTTCTGCATCCTCTCTTCTCCTGTCAGGTTGTGGAAGAGCTAAGGAAACTAATGGACTATTATACAAAGCAAACAGGAGCAAAAAACGACTTCCTCGCACTGGCACTTTCTTCACGGAAAAACCTGTGCATTCATCCTGAGGTAGAGGCTGCTAAATGAGCTTCAGTAAAATTTGTGTGCAGGTGAACTCATTAAGCGGAAGTGAATGTGTGATTACAGGTGAGCTCTCTGCGTTTTGGAAAAGAAGTAGATGGAAAGTGTCACAGTCTGACAGCTTCGTATATTCGAGCGCAGCATCACAGTAACCCGAGTCAACCTGTCTGCCAGTTCTATGAGGTATGAAGCATTTCTCAAGTGTATGCTGTAGCATTTGGCCTCTTTATTTATTTTTTACTTTACAATCCTAAACCACAGTTTGTGTCACATGAGTCACTCAGTTTTTGGTCAGTCCCTGTATGCAGGGAATTACAGTATATTTTATTGTATTCTAATGTATGAAATAAATAAGTCCATGTAAATAAAATGTTACATGATTTTTTTTTTAAATAAAAAATATATATAATTTTAATGTTTTGAAATAATAAATATTTATTATTATAATTATTTAAAAATATTTGTTTCCAAATTGTAATTTGAACTGTATAGTCTTTAATTACTTTTATATCTAATAAAATAACACTAATAAAATTGAATACCTGTATGCAGGAATTTGATTCAGTTGGCAGACAAGTGCCCATTTCCCCTGGTATATATAACTTGGATGATCTGAAGGACTTAGGGCGTAGAAAGGGCTGGTGTCCGTACTTCCTGGCACGTTACGCAGTGAGTACTTTGCTAGATTTAGTATGATATTTTTTTATGCATGCAATTGATTGTTGTTGCTTTCATATGTTTCCTCATTCAGATTCTTCACGCAAACATAGTAGTATACAGCTACCATTACTTGCTAGATCCAAAAATTGCAGACGTGGTCTCAAAAGAGCTCGCAAAGAAATCTGTAGTCGTGTTCGACGAGGCTCACAACATCGGTGAGTAGCAAATTGCAGTGCTTGTCACTGTCATCCATATCATGCAGACAGATCATGGTTATTTAAGCTGATGTTGTTCCCTCTAGATAATGTGTGCATTGACTCCATGAGCGTCAACATCACCAGGAGGACGCTGGATCGCTGCCAGACTAATGTGGAAACCCTGCAAAACACCATTAGCAAGTGTGACAAAATAGTGCGAGAGTGAATTAACGAGTGTCTTATTTATTATTACATGGGTAATGTCTTAAATTCCCTGCATTCTGCTTGTTCTTTTAAAGAATTAAGGAAACAGATGCTGCCAAACTTCGAGAAGAATACAGGAGATTAGTTGAGGGTCTTAAAGAAGCAAATGTTGCCCGAGAGACTGACATCTATCTGTCCAATCCAGTTTTGCCTGATGAAATCCTCCAAGGTCAATTTTTATCATTTACAACGACACACTAAGTATTTGGAAACACTTAAAAAGATGCCTGTCATTGAATTAGATACAATATATCCAACCAATTAGCATCTGCGAACAAATTTCATATTTTGATGATGACTTTTAACCAACTGGTCCCATAGTTTTAGTTAGATACTTTTTGTCTTGATTTTGAATTATAAAAATACAATATCTATCCTATCAAATGAAACGTAACAGACTTCTTTTTGTGAAATGTTTTGCTTCAAATTTTTGATTTATAAAGTAAAGACATTCATACATTTTTAAGTGTGGCTTCAGTGTCCAGATATGTTTGACACATGCGACTCTCACTACAGAGGCTGTTCCTGGCAGCATCCGCACTGCAGAGCACTTTGTAGGCTTTATGAAGCGCTTCCTCGAGTACCTGAAGGCACGTTTGCGGATCCATCATGTGGTGCAGGAGAGTGCTCCTCAGTTCCTCAAAGACATCTTCGAGAAGGTCTGCATTGACCGCAAACCCCTGAGGTGAGAAAAATAAACAGTCAGTTTCTTCTGCCACCCCGTACTGGAAATAGTACTGATGGTCATTATTAAGTAACGAAGCCACATATTCACCCCAGCCTAAATGTATATTTAATCCACTTCCAGATTTTGTGCCGAGAGGCTGCGCTCACTGCTGAGGACGCTGGAGATTGCAGACATCGCTGACTTCTCAGCCATTACCCTGATCTCACACTTTGCCACACTTGTCAGCACCTACAGCAAAGGTAAGAAAGCCTCATCCTGCCCTCTTGTTTACCCTTGTTCTGCAACTTTACATGGAAATCCAGTCACTCCAATTGGAATCCATGTGATCAGGAATTTAGCAGAACATTTAGCAGATTTTGCAGCGTTTAAGTTAACCAACAGAAAGCTGCTCTACTAATGTTTTCCTTCAAAAGTGAGTTCTTATGAGTAATAATTCTTTTTTAGGCTTCACCATCATCATTGAACCCTTTGAAGATAAAACGCCAACAATAGCGAATCCTGTTCTTCACTTCAGGTGCATTCATTCTGCAATTTGTCATTTCTATTAGATGTCTATTAATTTCAGTTTATTAGCATTATCACTAACTTTTCCTTTCTCTGCAGTTGTATGGACCCCTCTATCGCCATAAAGCCAGTGTTTGGGCGTTTTCAGTCAGTTATCATCACATCAGGGGTAAGCTGTGCTCCTCAATCCATATGCCGCTATCTTTGCATGAATATTAGATTACACACACCCTACCCACTAATCTCTTCATTATAATCCCACTGTAACACTCATGCCATCTGTGCAAGACACACTTCACTTTCACCTTAAAGTATGCAGGCCAAGTGTCACTTGTCATCAAACCTCAGTAGCCTACACTTCCACATCATCCATTATTATCTTCTGAAGTTATTTATTTGAGAAACTTCACTATTCTGGCTTTTGGATTTAAGATCATTTTTAATTCTCTCTCCGAATTAGACGCTCTCTCCGCTGGACATCTACCCACGCATCCTTGATTTCCGCCCAGTGACTGTGGCTTCCTTCACCATGACACTGGCTCGAACCTGCCTGTGCCCTCTTGTAAGTTATGACTATGGCAATGCCATCAAACTGTTTGTGCAAATATTTGCATATTTAATTGAAAGTTTTGAAAGAAGATATATGAGACGGATGTCAAAGACAAGCCCCCCCTTACTTAACAATTACTTAAATACTTATAAGTTATCCTCTGGCCCCCTGTTTGAGAACCACTGCATTAAGCTGTATTAGAATTTTTTTTATCTAGACAATTCTTTTCCCATTTTTTATTTTCAGATTGTTGGTCGAGGGAATGATCAGGTAGCGATGACCTCCAAGTTTGAGACCAGAGAAGATTTTGGTAAGTTGTTTTGTGAATTTTGTTAGTGAAATTGGCTTTATTTTGTAGTGCTGTTGAAAGAGAATCATTTTATTTACTACATCCCATAGCTGTGATCCGGAACTATGGAAACTTGCTGCTGGAAATGTCCGCCGTTGTCCCTGACGGAATTGTGGCATTCTTCACAAGTTACATTTACATGGAGAACATTGTGGCCTCCTGGTATGAACAGGTATAAAGAAGCAACTTGATTCCTTCTCCGAATAATTTAAAGTGCTGTTATTATAATCATAACTGATTAACTTGCTGGATTTGTAGGGAATCCTTGAGAACATCCAAAGGAACAAGCTCATTTTCATAGAGACCCAAGATGCAGCCGAGACTAGCATGGCCCTGGAGAAGTATCAGGAGGTCAATAACCATTGGGTTTTTAATGCTCCCTAATCCTATTTCCCTTAATCGTCTTATGTAATGTTGACTTTATTTTAAGTGTCCTGTAATAATGTAATCACTTTTGTTATCTTTCACTTTCAGGCCTGTGAGAACGGCAGAGGAGCAATTCTGCTCTCCGTGGCAAGAGGGAAAGTGTCCGAGGGGATTGACTTTGGTGGATACTAGTCCCTTGATCAATTTAGCGCTGTTTGTTTTTAATCCGCAAATTCTTTAGTAAAATTGAGTTAAACCTTTTGTTGATCAGTTTTTCCTTTTAACCCCCAGTTCATCATTTTGGTCGTGCCGTTATCATGTTTGGAGTGCCGTATGTTTACACTCAGAGCCGAATCCTCAAGGTATGTAGAGCTCCTAGATCATGATTTCTAATACTGTCTGTAACTAATAAAAACCCTGACCCGTTTGCTTGAATCAGGCACGGTTGGAATACCTCAGAGAGCAGTTTCAAATCCGGGAAAATGACTTCCTGACGTTTGATGCGATGCGGCATGCGGCTCAGTGTGTGGGTAGGGTCATCCGAGGCAAAACAGACTATGGCCTGATGATCTTTGCAGATAAAGTAAGTAAACTGGTGGGAAAGTAGCATGCAAACTTTTCTTTGTCGTTTAATTGATATTTTTCCCCTCAGCGTTACGCACGAGCAGATAAGCGAGGAAAGCTGCCCCGCTGGATCCAGGAACACCTCACAGATGGAAGCCTAAATCTGACCATTGATGAGACGGTGCAGTTAGCCAAACACTTCCTGCGACAGATGGCACAGCCCTTCAGACAGGTACGGTCAAATCATGGGTGACCACGGTCATTGATTCAGTGATCTAAACCTGTCATGTTAGAAGCATCTGAAATCATGTGTATGCAAAAAGTGAGAGCGTATCGATATGTTGTCTGGGATGAGTTTGTGAGGTGCATAATTCTCATAAGAATATTTGTGTGGCAGGAGGATCAGTTGGGTTTGTCTCTGCTGACCCTGGAACAATTGCAGTCTGAGGATATGCTCCAGAAAATTGCTCAGATTGCGCATCAAGCCTGAGGTCTCTTACAGCGGAACGGAAAAAAATTGAGAAAATGTGTATATATGTATTTTTTTAAAGTGTTTTCTACAACAATCCCAGAAGCATTAATAAATGCTTTTCTTTAACCAGTGTCGTTCTGTACTGTTTGAAGTGCAACATGCTGTCTCAGAAGCAGCTGTAGAGGGCACAAACGCACACTAAATGACAACTGTAATCACCACAGTTAGAGGGAGACTACTAGAAGACACCGGGGGACTCATTTATAAAACGTGTGTATGCACAGATTTGAATTTGGATGGTGTATGCTAAAATCCACGCCAACATTCATATTTGCCATGTCAGGTTCTAAGAAGACGTATGTGCATTTCCTTATGGAAGAGAGTCGGAGAACCTCAGGTGTTTGGAAATCAAAGCAATTCTTGCCGCTCGCCATTCTCAGGTAAAGGATTTGGATGTTGAATGGTGCTCTTTTACATGCTAAAGACATTAATTAGATGCCGTTTATAAGGCGGAGATCTGAAACCATTCAGCTGCACACAATTTCAAGATCATTTGTGATTTATAAATTTCACATCTGGAAGAGAGGCATACTTTTTTGTGCGTGCACGTTTGTTCCCTGAATCACATGTACACACATTTGAGAAATGAGGCCCCAGCTATTGATTCGGGCCATATCAGCTGTCATTTATCAGACAGTACACATTTTGATTAAGACAGAGGTAGAACAATTTTATTTGGTTCATCAGCAACATTGTGTACATAAATATACTCTCTAAGCTCATATGTGCATATGTAACATTCAACCATGTAGCATGTACAACTGTTTAGATTATGTAACAACTCATTGAATTATAGGTCCAAATGCCTTTACCTCTCAATAACAACTTGCACTAAACTAGATTCAAGTTATATACTGTAAATTACTCTTGTACCCTGAAGTTCTGCTCTTATAAAATCCTTCCTATAATGATGAGTGCTAAAACTAAAACAATAGTACAGCATATATCGATGTGCTTGAAATTGAAAAATAAAAAGTCCCTTATTTTATAGGCACAAGTAAGTACCACAATGTTTTTTACATTACCTCAGCAATGCATTTCATTTATCTTGGAATGTAACATGTAGTTTTAATTAGGAATTTTAAGTACATTTAGATTTAAGATTTATGTGCAATTGAAATTGTTCAATTCCAGTACTATAATTTTACTGCATGATGGTGTGAGAATATGGAATGTCTATCACATAATACTACACTATTCTAAATAAACAGTAAGATGCTGTCACATTAGCAAAATTTTGGAGAAATTTCATGGGCAAAAATGAATTGTCTATAGTGTATGATGCATGAAGCACAGCTCACACAGAAGTTACTTTCAAACCAGGCAGAAAGTTGGTCAATGTGACAAAATTGCACATCCAACTTGAGGAAAATTTGCATGGGGAACTTTTTCGCTCTTGCACAAAACTCCCAATCATGTGGATTCCTATTGAAAAGACTATTTCGCCCGCAAAATTTTGCCAAGCAACAAAAAAACTGCATC
The DNA here is from genome assembly GCF_949319135.1 of Squalius cephalus. Taxonomy (NCBI): domain Eukaryota; kingdom Metazoa; phylum Chordata; class Actinopteri; order Cypriniformes; family Leuciscidae; genus Squalius; species Squalius cephalus. Next base: position 16,561,388 of record NC_137132.1, on the reverse strand, counting down.
CTGCTGAAGGTTGTGGTAAAATTATAGTAATTGTAGGAATGATTATGTATTAATATTGGATAGTATTATTAGAAAAACCTCAATCTGGTCTTAGCTTTGGAATGCAATAAGTTAAAATTCACTGTGACTTTTTATAATGCAACTGACTTTAAAAAACAACAACAACCCAGAGATCAAACTGATTTCAACAAAGTAAAAAAAAAAGCTGCTTTTTGTAAAGCCAAAGTGTGCTTCCTTTTCCCAGGAGCACTTTGACAGACTGCATTCATTGTCTCATTCTATTTCACATATTATTATCAAATACGATCTCTGCAGTGATTACAGACCATTCAGATGTTGACATCTCTTCAAGGTGTCCTGATGTGTGGCTGAAGGTTAGCTGTGTCCACCCAGAGACGAGCGGCGGGCTAAACTCTGCGTGCTGGAACTCAGACCCCGTGTGTCTGTCAGCCTCTTGGGCTTCTGAAAAGACAAAACTAGGCTTTAATCATCTGTTAATCAATCTCGATCTAATTCCTGTGAAGTTATACCCTTCCAATCATCAATGAAAACTTTATGGTCACTAAATGTTTTTTTTTTTGTTTTTTTTAAAGAAAATACTTTCATTCAGCAAGTGACAGTAAAGACATTTACAAAAGATTTCTATGAATAAATGCTGTTCTTTTGAACTTTCTATTCATCAAAGAACCCTGAAAAACAGTTTTCAACATTGATAATAATAAATGTTTTTGGAGCACCAAATCAATTTTGAATGATTTCTGAAGGATCATGTGACACTGAAGACTGGAGTAATGATTAAAATTATTACAAAAAAAACGTTTTAGCACACCTCTCCTAAACAAGATTTGAGGTATCATACATGTCCAAAACACAACCGGTGGGAAAACAGTTGAACATTTATGGTTAGGGGTCTGTTCAAATCCCAAACCAAAAGTATGAGAAAACTATATGAGGATTATATGTGAAATATTTGTAAATACTTGAGAAAATTTGAAAGCAAAGACTCAGCACTTACCATAGCAGCCTCTTGATTCTCTTTAAGACCCACATTAAGCACATTGAGAGAATTGGCTCTCTTCATCCTTTTTAAAAATAGAGTAGTAGTTCAAAAATTCTGCTCTGTTCTACATAAAAAGTGATGAGAACTGAACAAAAAGCAGAATATCATTACCCAGCAGCTCGAGGGGTTGTTTCTTGTGTCCCGACTCCTTTCAGCTTCCGAACAAGTTTTTCGCTGCTTCGTCTTATGGATTCCCGGAGCTTGGTAAATGATCCGCTGCGCTTTAGACTTCCAAGACCATCCTACAGTACACACACACACACACAAAGAGGAAAATGTCACTATTTCTCCTTATAAAACATATATTTGGATTGTAGTGGAGCGGCTAAGTGATATAATCGTTCAGTTTATGATACAAGCGTGAAAATTGGCATGAGCAGTCTCCATGGGTCACTTGACAAGAAAATTGTCCGAGCCACTTGAAATTTCAAGATTTTTCATTTTTCAAGATGGTCAACACCTTAGTGGAGCAGTTAAGTGATATAGTGGTTTATTTGGTGATACAAGCATGAAAATTGGCATGAGCAGTCTCTGATGGTCACTAGACAATAAGCCACCCACAGCTACTTGAAATTTCAAGATGGCGGCCATTTTTCAAGATGGCCACCACCTTAGTGGAGCAATTAGGCTCATGGCAATTTTCATGCTTGTATCACCAACTAAATGATTTCTTAAGCCTAATTGCTCCACTAAGGTGGTGGCCATCTTGAAAAATGGCCGCCATCTTGAAATTTCAAGTAGCTGTAGGTGGCTTATTGTCAAGTGACCCACAGAGACTGCTCATGCCAATTTTCATGCTTGTATCACCAAATAAACCACTATATCACTTAACTGCTCCACTAAGGTGTCGGCCATCTTAAAAAATGGCCGCCATCTTGAAATTTCAAGTGGCTCGGACAATTTTCTTGTCAAGTGACCCATGGAGACTGCTCATGCCAATTTTCACGCTTGTATCATAAACTGAACGATTCTGCCAAACATAAGCACTTAGCCGCTCCACTATTGGAAACATACCTGTCTAGAGCATCCCTCCTCTGTATGTATCCAAACAGGTCGTTCGTCCCCTTTATAGAGGTGAAAATATTATTTACTATTGGACAGGTATGTTTAATAGGCCAAACTACGGTGCATAGATAATTATCTGGAGGCAGATGTAAAATGAATTGTACCTTCCACTGAGCCGAACTCCTTCTCATGAGCACGAGTCAGAATCTCTTTATAAAGAGCCTCAGCTTGCCTGTATTTACCCTGCTTGAGGTAGCAGGAGGCCTGAGGAGCACATGAAATGGTATGTTATATAACACACATTATATAATACTGCTATTGTTATTAAATAACTCATTTCCAATCCTCACCAGGTTGTTCTTCGTCTTGGCCACATTGGCATCGTCAGGACCCAGCTGGCTCTGGTAAATGTGCAGGGCACGTTCATAGTATTGCTCCACCTCCTGGTATTTGCCCTGATTCTGGCATAGGAGGGCTAAGTTATTCAGCTGCTTGGCTACATCGGGGTGATCCATCCCAAGCACCTGTCAACAAACAAATATAGACAAGATATTTAGACTAGACCAGTGGTTCTCAACCTTTCTGACTCCAAGGCCCCCCAATGTCCACAACAATATTTAAAGGCCCCATGACTTTTCCAGTTGTTCTTGATTTACTGGATAAAGATAAAGGATATTTTCAAGATAGGAATCAAAGACAAAAAAATGTGTACAAACTTTTCTTTCAAAAAGAAATCGTACTGTCCCTTAACTTTTGAACGATAGTGTAAGTGGATATGGTCTGACAGATGGGATTACCATTCTTCTATTATGTCAGTACCTTTTCTCTGATCTCCAGAGCTCTTTTACACAGTGGCTCCGCCTCTTTGTACTTCCCCCTTTTTCCATACAACACGGCCAGATTATTCAGAGTAGCTGCCACCTACAAACACAAACACGTAAATTCAAGGAAAGGGATATAAGAATTTTTTGACTTCCTAAAGAAATCAAACAGTACATACTGCTGGATGGTCCATGCCTAACGTCTTCTCACGGATGGCCAATGCATCATTCAGGAGATTGGCAGCTTCCTTGTATTTGTTCTGATCCCTTTAAAGCAACATATTAATAATTATTATTTAATAAGCTTATCATTTAAACACAACTTAATATTGATTCTGTAAATGATAATTATTTGATGTTCCATATAACTGACCTGTACACTAAAGCCAGGATATTGAGCATGGTAGCAACATCTGGGTGGCTGTGGCCCGAGGATTTCTCCAGGTCCTCCAGAGCTTGCTTGCAGAGTGGCACGGCCACCTCGTAGCGGCCCTGAGAGGCGTACTGGATCACCAGGTTGTGGAGCGTTCGCAGTCGGGCAGGGATCTCATAACCTCCCTGCTGGGCAGCGGCGGCGGCACTACTGTGTGGCCGAGACACTGCAAATACAAGAGCTGCGCTGAGATGCATGTGCACATGCTCCAATAGATAGATCATGAGTTCAAATCCATCTTGTGACATTTCTCAATTTCCTCTACCCTTATCGAAATAAAAAAAGGTAATCTTTCAGAAGTTTAAATTTAATGTGAGGTTCTACAAAACTGTCCTAACTGTGCTTGAAATCAAACACCACACTAAACCTAGCTTACTCTAACCTAACAGCTGAGATGGCAAAAACTCTGTAAACAAATGTGTAAAGGAACAGCTGTGGTCTGTGAGGGATGATGTACTGTGTGATTGCTCCTCTTCTTCAGTAGGAAAGAGATCATCAAGGGATTCCTTCCCTGAAGAAGCATCTTTATCCTCCTGTAACAAACAGTTATTAAAATGTTAAAATCATCAAATTCTAATTGAAATTAAAATGCTAAAAAACTAACAAAGCAAGATGTAATATACATTCATATTTCTTTTTCTTATTTGTTCTTATTGAAGAACATGCAGTTCTTAAAATAGCTTTACCAGGTCTAGAAATCACACTTATAAAGTTATAAAATACTTACAAAAAATATGAATACAACTTTTTTTAATTTTAACCATTTAAGTCATCTTGAGGCACCTAGTTGAGATACTGGATTATACAACTTGATTTTAATCTATTGATTGAGCCATCAAATGTATATCTTATGCTTATTATTCTGGTAAAAATAAACATTTTATTTAGACAAGATATTTAAAGGTATATACACTCACCTAAAGGATTATTAGGAACACCTGTTCAATTTCTCATTAATGCAATTATCTAATCAACCAATCACATGGCAGTTGCTTCAATGCATTTAGGGGTGTGGTCCTGGTCAAGACAATCTCCTGAACTCCAAACTGAATGTCAGAATGGGAAAGAAAGGTGATTTAAGCAATTTTGAGCGTGGCATGGTTGTTGGTGCCAGACAGGCCGGTCTGAGTATTTCACAATCTGCTCAGTTACTGGGATTTTCACGCACAACCATTTCTAGGGTTTACAAAGAATGGTGTGAAAAGGGAAAAACATCCAGTATGCGGCAGTCCTGTGGGCGAAAATGCCTTGTTGATGCTAGAGGTCAGAGGAGAATGGGCCGACTGATTCAAGCTGATAGAAGAGCAACTTTGACTGAAATAACCACTCGTTACAACCGAGGTATGCAGCAAAGCATTTGTGAAGCCACAACATGCACAACCTTGAGGCGGATGGGCTACAACAGCAGAAGACCCCACCGGGTACCACTCATCTCCACTACAAATAGGAAAAAGAGGCTACAATTTGCACGAGCTCACCAAAATTGGACAGTTGAAGACTGGAAAAATGTTGCCTGGTCTGATGAGTCTGAGTGGTGTAATGGTGTGGGGGATGTTTTCTTGGCACACTTTAGGCCCCTTACTGCCAATTGGGCATCGTTTAAATGCCACTGCCTACCTGAGCATTGTTTCTGACCATGTCTATCCCTTTATGACCACCATGTACCGTTCCTCTGATGGCTACTTCCAGCAGGATAATGCACCATGTCACAAAGCTCGAATCATTTCAAATTGGTTTCTTGAACATGACAATGAGTTCACTGTACTAAAATGGCCCCCACAGTCACCAGATCTCAACCCAATAGAGCATCTTTGGGATGTGGTGGAACGGGAGCTTCGTGCCCTGGATGTGCATCCCACAAATCTCCATCAACTGCAAGATGCTATCCTATCAATATGGGCCAACATTTCTAAAGAATGCTTTCAGCACCTTGTTGAATCAGTGCCACGTAGAATTAAGGCAGTTCTGAAGGCGAAAGGGGGTCAAACACAGTATGTTCCTAATAATCCTTTAGGTGAGTGTAAATAAGTGCTGTTATGTACACTAGATTTTCAAAAGTTGAAAAATGCAATCATATTTCTTTTTTCTTATTGAAGAACATACAGTTCTTAAAATCACAAAAAGAATCATGGCTTATCAATTTGATATATCAATACTCCTCAGTTTTTGTTAACAAAAAAGTAGCTGTCATAATTACAGTAGAAATGCAGAAACAACCTTTGCCTATATGGAGGTCTTCGTCAAAAAGTTGCGTGTTTCTTTAACTTTGGGTACTTTTATGTCCCAGGGGTTGATTTTTACTAAAACTAATAGATTTCAACTTTTTCTTTTTGTTATAGCAAGGCCAAACTGACTTGTAACCAATGCTTTGTCATACCATGCATTTATTTTTTGCTACTTTTCAAATGCCTTTTTATATGGATATTATTTGTTTTATCATTGTCCCAAACTTTTGATAAAATATGAAAATCCCTCATAAACATATGAATTACATTACATGTTTAAAACTATGATAATCCCCCAAAAAAGTGAACATAACTATACAAATAAATATAATTTATATCACTTACGACTCTCCCACTGCTGTGTGCTGGTTAATTCCCAACATAAATTAAAAAAATATACCTAAGATGAAATACGAAATGTAATGTGTGAAAAAAATTAAGAAAAATAAAAGATAAATATTACTTGTGAGCAGAATATTGTTATTATCATTACCAATCAATCTGTAATTGTCAAATTATTCAAGAAACGTGAAAATATTATTAAATTGTGTGTATTTGAGATACATAAAATGCTTTGCAAGACAAAGGAGTCTGCCATTTTATTAAAGGCACACTATGCAGTTCCTGTTTTTCTCAAACAGCGACCCCTAGAGTCGCCATGGAGTACTTGTATTTAATGTTACTGTCGTAAATACCACTCACGCAGAGCCGTCGTTTTCTTTTCCTTGACTCTTCCGACCACGCTTTCTTCGTATGACTCTGCCATGATTCACGTCTGAAATGCGTGCTAGTGTCTTCCATAGAGGCTGCTTCATATGTGGTTGATGTATGTGACGTTGTGCTGTAAAGCAAGTCGTGATTCTCGCGAGATTTGTCGGGATTTGATGACCTCTCAAACCTGCATTGCTGGTTTTGTCAGCGGCGTCCCCCCCGCTTTGTTATCGGGATGATTCGCCCTAGTATGAGTTCGTTTACCATCGAAATTATTTCGAAGCTGTTATATTAAGGTACAAATCTTGCATAGTGTGCCTTTAATATTTAAAAAAGTAATTTCCACCACAGAGTGCTATTAAATACAACTTGAGATGTAGTGTAAATGACACTGTGGTGGGAACTGTTTTATTAACGTTTGTTTAGTTATTATCAGGAAACATGATTGAGCACACAACAATAGAACCACAAAGCTAGTCTAGAACAAAATGTTTAGCCTAAGAACCTAATATTAACTGTATGAATGTTTTGAAGATGAACCCTTACCAGTGGCGGCTCTTCATGGTCGTACTTGCGGATGCTGCTCATGAACTGCAGGTGTCTGTTCTGCTCCTCTAAAGTAACCACTTCCTGTTCCCGCTCCTGTAGCTGCAGCTGGGCCCGGGCCAGCTCATCCCTCAGCCACTGATTCTCCTGGCACAACCTCCGCACCTGAGCACGCAACTTCTGCTTCTCTGCCTCCAAGGAGCCCAGGTGTGCTGACAGCGCCATCATCACCTGGATGAGCGGGAAACACAGCTAAGGGTGAGTGGAAACGCTCTTAGCGTGACAGATGAATGAAGATGACTGCGTCGCTCACTTGTGCCTCTCCTAAGCCCAGCTCAATCCTCTCCAGAGACTCTAAAATGATGCTGGTCTTCTCCTGCTCCAGGCTGCCGCTCTCGCTGGACTTCTGGCTCTGGAGCGTGTCCTGCAGGCTGTCCAGCAGCGTGCGGTTCTCTCCACGCAAAGCTTCCAGCCCTGCGATGACCTGCTGGGTGCTGCATATGATTTCCTCCCCCGACAACATGTCTGACCTCAGTACCTGGAGAGGAAAATATGTATTTGGTATTAATGTGCATTTACTGTGAAAATTGAGCATGATTCTAAGGACCTTTTCGTATGCAGAAATGCATTATAACTTTCCTACTAAAATGATGGAAATTATTTAAAGGGGGGAAATTGACAAATAGTTCAAACTATCTTACATGAGGAGAAGGGTCACATTTACACTGCTGTTCAAAAGATTTTTTTTTAAAAGAAATTAATACTATTATTCAGCAAGAATGCATTAAAATACAAATGATTTTTATTTCAAATAAATGCTGTTCTTTTAAACTTTCTATTAATCAAAAAATCATGAAAACATGCATCACAGTTTCCACAAAAATATTAAGCCGTTTTAACACTGATAATAATTAGAAAAGCATATTAGACTGATTTCTGAAGGATCATGTGACACTGAAGACTGGAGTAATGATGCTGAAAATTCAGCTTTGCCATCACAGGAATAAGTTAGATTTCAAGAAGAAGATTCAAATAGAAAACAATCATTTTAAATTGTAATAATATTTCACAATATTACTTTTTTTTTTTTTACTGTATTTTTGATCACGGTGAGTATGAGAGACTTCCCAACCCTTAACTTTTGAAGTATCCAAATGGTGTACATGCAAATGATTAATCTACACAGATCAAAACCCAAAGTGTAGCTACTGTATAGACTGAATTGAGCCAGATTTACTGATAAAAAAAAAAAATTGTGCCCTTTTTTACAAATTCAAGTCAGAAGGTCAAAATAAATACTTTTATAGTGTATTTCCACAGCATATTTTATAGTTCAGCACAAAAAGGCTGCTACACTTACTTCGGCTACATACATTTACACAGACATCACTGTTAAAATGTACACTGTAAATAAATAAACACTGCTACGAAATATCACAGGTGATTTGTCAGCCAGAAAATCGTCTGAAAAATGTGTAGACAAACTCTACACAAGCAACTACTAAACAAGCATATGAGGGTCACAGGTAAAATTACATAGATACAACACAGTATAGAATATCAGAAACTGACCTTAATTCACAATCTCCTTAGGCAGCAAAGAAAGAAAAAGCTTCATAATAAAAAGGCATTCTCTGATGGGAAAAGAGTTCAAAGTAACTGCACAAGCAAAACCGCACTGTATGTGTGATATGTTCAGATGGGCAATATACATGTTTTTCAGGAAGCACCAAAGAATACAACTAGGCCTATTTTAGTTTTAAGGGAATGAGAGCTGAGACCCGTTATAGCCTTAAAAGACTGAAGTGAAGTGTAGTGTAGAGAAGCTTCTTTGCCACCCCAACAAGATGAAAACAAGCAGAAGGGTTACTAGGTAAGAATCAGTTTACATGTAGGAACAAAGATCCCTCTGGGGACGTAAAGGCCTGAGATAATGTTTACGCCAGACTGATGAGGTCATCATACACGGGATACATGGTTTTAACGGTAATTAATTGAGAAAATAACAAAACGATGATAAATGATAAATTAGGTTTAAAGGGTGGAGTGGACTAACAGCAAACTTGTTATTTTTTACGTATGTCAACAGCTGTTGCTGTTGAAAAAAGCTCTTCAGTTCTGATGTGTTTGAAATGACATTGCATACCCTGATTTAATGATGCAGTTCAACACTTTAATGATTCCCCTCCAAAATATCTGTCATTATTTATTCCCCCTCATGTCATTTCAAACTGTGGAACACAAAAAGAGAAATTTTGAACATTGTGCTGGTCGCTCTTTCTCAAGGTTTCAAGACTCCAAAAGGATGCAAGACCATCATAAGTGTCGTAATGTTTGTTCATATGACTAGTGTGCTATATTGCAAGTCATCTAATTCAGACTAAATGTCAGTCTGTTTGTTATAAGCTATTGTATGGCTTCAGGGGACTGTCATTTTAGAGGTTGACAAACCCAATCATTGTTTACTTTCAGTGTAATGAAAAGAATGGCTAAATTATCATGGAAGAAAGGACATCATACCAGTTTGGATTGACAGGAGGTTGGGCAAATAATGACAACAATGTAATCTATTGGATTTGACTTTTGAATACTACAGTATTACTAAGTATATTTATATTTAAATAGCCTATATACATTTTTAAATTATATATAAGATATATATGTAGCCTAGTATATATAAAACTAAAATGAATTAACTGAAAGAATATCTCCTTGTAATAAACACGCTATAATACGATGGGTAGACCCCTTAAAAGGTGATTTTTAGTGATGATAATTGCAGTCGACTTAATAAACTAGCCGAATTTGACCAGACTAGCAGTAGTATAACAGTGTAACAGTGTATTAAACCGCACAGTAAAGCTGTTTATTTTCCCAGCTCATTAAAAGAGACTATCGGTCAGTGAGCGTCAAGTCAACAGCTGATATTTATTTACCTGCAGTAACGTTAACTCGGACAAGTGTCCGCGACGCGTCCCAACTTTACAGCCAGACAAATCCGACTAAAATATTCCACATCACATCTTTATTTCCTCGATGTTGTGGCGATAAATGAGTACAGCCTCCGTTGCGGTCATTCATTTACCTGTTGTTGCGTCGCAGACAGGCTGAATTAACAGCGCTTACCTGATCCGTCAGTTCACACCGTGTACGGCGGCTGCGCGTGACCACACAGAGCGAGGCCACCTATCTGTGACACTCTGAACTGCGTCTGACTGAGCAGCAGCAGCATCATATTTTATTTAAATCTCGGTCTTTTATTATATTTTTGTTATCAGTAATGTATAGCCTATTCATATTTTGTGTTACATTTCGGGGTTTCTTTTGTATTGTGTACTGTGAACCACATCTGCCAGTTTTTATTACTGTAAATTTAACGAGGCAGTGTATGTAAATATTTCAGTTATGATTCCAAAGCCTCACATTGCAAGTATAATGTTTAATTAGATCGATTTGATTGTTTTGTTAATGACAACATTAGTGAGGCAGCCCACTGGTGAAAATAACAAGATATAAAAACTAAACGAAAACTATAGGTAGGCCTATATTGATGATGACAAGCCGTCGAGGTAGAGTTGCTTTTTCCCTCAATGCTTGGCAACAAAAACATAAAACAATGCTTACAAAGTAAATGCCTGTGTAAATCTATTTGTTACATCACACAGTCACAAATCAGTCTAAACAAACTGGACATGCATAGGGAGGAGCCACATTGGCAAAGTTTCAATAAAGCCGCTTAGGGTGAGTTGGGGTAAGAGGGTGGGGGTGTTGTCTGGGTGTGTAAAATAAGCAGCATTAGCCTCGGACCCATCAGACGGGCTTAACTTAATGATAGGAACCGTACAGATCAGGATGCATTTTGGAAACGAGTTGAGTTTAACATACAAACTTATCAAAATAAGACTGTGCAGAGTTTAGAGTGAGGAAAGGGAGGGATCAACTCATTCAGAATGCAAAAGACAAAGAAAAAAGGCTGATACTAGCAGCACTTTGGTGCATGGAAAGAGTAAAACCAGAGTGCGATTTAGGAAGAAAAATGAGTCGAGGGATGTAAAGAGGAAGGAGCAACTGTGGGCAGATATATGAGACTGGAGTGATTGATGGTTCAGCTGCTAGAGGAGCTGGGGGCAAATCTACTCCCAATAAGGGCAGCTAGGCTGGGCCAGTGCAGTGCAATGTTCTCAAACGGGGAAAGAGCTAATCTATATCTCTAAATGTGATGAGGCCAAAGTCAATAGAACCACTAAAACCCATTTTTATCTCTCCGCTCACTCTGTCAGCTCAACCACACTTTTATGTGGCATGACTTAATTATGTGAGGACACTAGACAGTGTCTGAAATTGTCAGTAAAATGCAAATTCAAGAAATATAACAAATTCAGCAATGCCTTTCCAAATACGATTCCCCAACAACATGAGCAAACAATTACAATTCTATTACCTCCAAACATAAATATGTGGTTATAGACTTACAAAGTAGCAGTAGGGATGTATTGTTGTTACTAAAAAAATATATCATTTAAATAGATAACTGATAATTCTGATGTCATTTAGTTTCACAGTGGCTCATAAATGGCACATTATTGGGGGGAAAACTGGCTTTTTGCTGTAAAAACAGCTTTATACAACATAGAATATTATTTTTATATTCACATGTATGTGTAATAATATATAAAATGATTAATAATAACGTATAATATTAGTGTCAGGATATACACAGGCACAGGAAAGAGAACTTGAGAACACAATGGTAAGTTTATTTACAAAGGCATCAGGATCACGGCAATGCAAGTGAGGAGTGACTTGATGGTAGAACAGAGGAATGAAAGACCGAATGATACAGTAACTGTGGTTTTCTTAGGCAGGAGATAATTTGCACACACACACACACACACAAGGGAGCGGACGAGACAAGGATCATGGAGAGGAATCCAAGGAGACGACTTGGAGATTAACATTGGAGATTGTGGAATCACAGATATGTTTCACAAGATATCAAGGTAAGTGATAGTCTGTTTCTCTAGTTGAGGCCAGACAGAAACTGTGTGTGTGTGCTTTATAGTGGGTTTGATTGGCAAACTGATGAGGGACAGGTGCAGGTGATTAGCACTTGGAAATGTGCAGGGGAAATGTGACAGGAAAAACGTGACATTTATATATTATATTATTATATATTAATAAAATATTATATTAATAATAATATACAATATAATATATTCACAGCTTTTGTACTGCTCAACTGCAAGACACCTCATAAAAGAGTAAAACAGTAAAATGCATAAACAATTTTAGAAAAAACAAATCTACATATAAATAAATATAATTGATTTTTTTATAATTCTTTATAATAAATTCAAATATAATGATAATGAATACAAATATACAAATTGGCTGATATTGCAATGAAAAATTAACATTTAAAAATTTATAACATTTATTTTGCAATAAAAATATCAATTAATGTGACTAATAGTACAGTTTCTTTTAATTTTACCAGTAGTCAGTCATGAGGACACAAATTGTGCAGATGTTTCCTAAGAATGAGGCGCTATGTATTTGTTTTAGAATGAGAAGTTTCCATTGAATGAAGCTTTTGTCTACAGGTTATGGAGAGCGGTGCTAAGCACAGAGAATGCAATGAAGATGTCTGTGTGAAGCCCCTCCACACCTCAGGTGATTCTGCTGTTAGCTGTACTTTCAAGGAGGAGTTCTGTAACAGCTCATGTCGATGGGTATCTGTGGGTAAGTTTAAGGATTGATTGTATAGATGTGGGAGATGTAATGCTATACAGAGCCAAAGTATCAGTACATGAATCAAATGCTCAATGACCTTTTCACTGACAGTGAAAGCAAAGCGAGAACATATCTGGCACATTAGCGCTAAACCATGTGACTCGATGCTATCCAGCAATGTTTATTTTCAAAAAGAGTTACAGACCTGTACTGCTGTTCTAGAAAAACATAACACATGTGGGACATCAAAAATGCATTTCACATGTATAAATACATTTTGTTTATGGTCACTCTAAATTCAAGGGGCAGAGGTCAATGGATAGGCAGAGGGAGGGACGGACAAACGGAGGGACTCATAACTGAGTCAGTGCAATTCAATCTGGCGAGATGGCATGGGGAAAGAGACAACCTTGCAACCTAGCACTAAACTTAGTGCCTGTGAGCCAGTTGACCAACTCTGACACCACATGTGGAGCATCATAGTTGCATCTTATGTGCATAAATGCATTTTGATAACGTTTGATTACGATTACTTTGAGATCAGGTTTATCTGACCCCCAAGGTCAGATAAACATAAATTAAGCTACTTTGGGGCCAAATTTGAGTATGTAGTTATTGATACTTGAACTTTTATGATAAACCCATTTCCTGTAATTAAAGAAAAAATTAGTTTGATCCTTTTTTATTTCAATAAAGTGGGTAACAGGGTTGAATGGTTGAGATTGCCGAATGCACTCAACACTACAGACTGTGTAAAAATTGAAAAAAAATTGGGTCTTCCCACCATGCATTAGAAGGGATCCAAATGGGGAAAATCATGTTTTAACAGGGTAGAAAACAGCTAAATATTATGCTTTTGGTCATTAAAATTAGTTAATAATTAAAAATGTTTTATGACAATTAATTCACTATATTGTTAATGAATTATATCAAAATGTTGAGATTGTTGCATGATTTTGATTGTTGAATATAGTCAAGAAAGTCAAGCCCTGAGAGGCAAGACGGGCCAAAATAACCATTTTACAGTACACAGACGTGTTTAAAACTAGCTTGCTTAATTTGATGTTAGCTAAAAAAAAAAAAAAAAGTCATGGGACAATTTTTTAGCCTGTTTGTAGAAAGTGAAATATATAAAGGTCTTATTTGCATCAGTCCAGCACCTTGGTCATGGGGTCATGGGACACACGTCCCACCTCTGCTACTTATGTAAGATCAGTTGGAATAAAACTTGCTGTCTGTTAATACCAGACTGTAGCTCAATTACGTCTCTCATTACATCTGCCTGGCCCCCAGCAGCTTGTTGTTGTCTGCTAATTCGAATGTTGGGTTGGCTGGGTTAAACTGTTAACTTTTCAAACCTGAAGTGGAGACCAAACAGAATTTGAATAATGTATTTCACACGTAATTGTGTTTGAAAGCATGTGCATCGTACAATCCTGAAATACAACAGCTATGGAATGGGAAGAGACCATCATACACATTCGACTAAATATATCTCACGGTAATCAGCTGACTGAGTTATATAACAATGTGCAAACAGGTATTGACAAGTGCAACAAGCTAAAATTTGCAAGGCATTTATTATCAATGAGGTTAATTATCTTTTATGGTCACAGATAAAAAAGAACAGTTGTTTTCAGAACAATTTCTAAGTTAAGACTAAAGTTTACCAAGCTTGTTAAGTGTGGCTATGTTTTTGACACAGACCTTTCAGAGGTCGTGCCCTATACGCATGGGGTCAAAAGAAGGTGCCTTTATAACCCTTATGCATACCTTCAGTCCAAAAAGCTGTGGAGAACCCTAGGCCTACACTGTAAAAAGTGAACAGTTGGATCAACTTAAAAAAATACTTCAATTGGTAACACCTAAAGAAATTAAGTTTTCTCAACTTAAATTATCACGTTATTCATGATAAAACATGATAATTTAAGTTGAGAAAACTTCATTTCTTTAGGTGTTACCAATTGAAGTAATTTTTTTAAGTTGATCCTACTATTCACTTTTTACAGTGTAATGTTTAGAAGGTCCTCTACGTCAAATCACTCTTTTACCCTTCTAAAAATGTTGCAAGCATTTCCCTAGAAGTTTGCAACCAAGATGCAGTTTACAGTGCATGTAGATATGATACTCTGCATGTAGATTTTACAGCGACCCCGACCCCCTATAATTTCCTAAAAGACATATGCATATGCTGTTATGAGATAAGGGGGTTTTCTCTGTTCATGGGGACCCCCACACACCCTGTTATGCCCACTCTCTCATGGCAGGTGGTAACGCTGTTCTGTGACTGTCCTCTCTCTCTGCTATAGGCATGCTATGGTGTTGGATGCACGGCTGCTAATTTTGGAGCAGACTGCGAGCTTGAGTTTTTTCCTTTCCCCTTTTAACCCTTCACTTCTCCACCAAATCCAAAGGCTCTCCTGCACTATAGCAGACAAAACCCAATGCTTTTTTTTATTGCAAAGATTTGGTCATCAGCAAAATAGACTTTTGACGTAACATTATGATCTTCTCATTTTCATATTAAGTAATCCTGAGGTAAAAACAAGAAGTTTAGATCACATCGGTGTCTATACAAATCAGATCTGGCAGAAAAGCAAGAAGGGGATAATGGTTAAACTAATTTTGTCACATTGGGACACATAGCAGGGTTGCAACTGTGAAACTGGACACTGGGTATTAATAGCGTAGGGGGGATGGTTGAGTTTTGTCCTCTTCTATCTACACACTTTCACAAACCCGTCTCTTCACTTATGTTATAGAGGGTTTTTTTTTTCCTCCACAGGGTTTCTAAACTTTCTGCCCATCTGTCATATGCTCAGTCATGTGCCCTTAAAGCATTTACCAGGGTGGGAACCACTAATGAACCAATGGATGCACACTGGAGTTTTCTGGTTTGTTCCAACAACTTCAGGCTGTGGATGTGTCTGTATGCAGCTGCCTTCTGACTTCACTGCAATGGAGTAGTAGTAGTTTTATTTTAATAGTGTCTTTCTCACTTTACAATAATATTTACATACAGTACATAACAGCTTAGGGCAATAATAGCAATATAGACAATATTGAGAAAAAGATAACTTAGAGAGTTTTTACAAAAAGTTGTCTACACATATTCTATTGAGACTAGTCAATAAGTCTTTAAAATAATGCCATAATAACAGTTTGTATATTGCATGCAATGGTTTTAAGCAGTAGAGTTCACTAACTGGACACTGAGAACTCTAGTGTGTACAGTACAGACTGTCTTCACCTCAAGGGACACATGATGCCTTCTCTTACGTTCTCTAAGTATATATTACAAGACATGGATGAATACAGGGCCAACTACTATTTTAATGAGAACAATCATTTATATTGACTTTTTCATAAGTAAACAGTATTTTATAAAAGTGCAAATACCATATAAGGCTATTTTAACTCGTACATTCACAGCAACAATGAATATTATGATTCATTTTAGTGGGTTTTGTTAACATTTTTATCCTTTTTCACAATTTCCTTCAGAAAACGGATTAAGTACCAAAGACAGTTTTAGGCCTAAACACAACAGTAAGTTATAATTAATCCATTATAATTCATTAAAATGAGTAAATAAACTGTTTTTGTGCTTCTGCAGTGCCTTCGAGTTTATTTCATAACACGGGGGAACAGGCCACTGTGAGGGGGTGAGGACAGCTGTCTGCCCGTCTCGGGTGTTGTGATGCAGCTTCTTTCCTTTTAGAACCTGAAACCCCTATCAAGGAGTGCAGCTGTCCAATCAGGTTAAAGCCTGCATGAGCTGAGCAGCCAATGGGCAACAAACATTGAAGTATATAAACCAAGGTCTGACATCTTGCAAAGTTGGGCAACCCCTACATTGGCTTGGTGAACAGGATCTGATCCCAAGGACTGTTACATTTTCTCCCTTACAGGTAAACTAAGTTACGGTTCAAAGATTTTACAAGGGTGGGAATAAGGGGTACTTGATTAAACATGATAAACTTCAGAAAAAAAAGGACACAATAAATTGTGGCTTTCAGTTTGGTTGATCCTAATTTTTTCCCGTTCAAATTATTCAAATCACATTGGTGTTCCTCATGCACTGGATTCTTGTGGAATTACTATATCTTGATTGTTGGAATGTTAAAAATGTTCATATTTTTTTAAGCTGCTTTGCTTTTTGAAGCATAACTAGGTCTGCTGAAAGCTTGTCCTTGCCTGATAAGCTTCAGAGTCATAATGCATTGGGAAGCTATAAGAGAGCAGTCTGGAGTAGATATGCTGTCTGTGGCAGGGATGATCTGTGTGCTTGACACCTGTTGTACTTTAGTGCAAGGTCATGCCATCTAGGGTTCATAGCTGATGCATTTTACTCAAGTCTATTTATAATGCCTCAGACATGTAATTATTTTTGTATGCAACTATATGCAAAATCTGTGAATATGGACAAATAGATCAGGATGATTTATTACTCCTAAACTGTAAGTGTTTTTGATATTTCAAATTTAATTAAATTTCACAAAAGCTAAATTGATGTGGACATAATACTATATGGGGCCAGTGTAAATGCTCCACCCCCATCAGAAACTAGAGAGTTGAATGCTATCTGCTGTGAGTGAGTTTGCCAGCCATGCTAAAAATATCACCTGCTGTCTAATGCATATAAGCATGCAAGCTATGCAACAAACCCTCCATGTAGAAATATGAGGTGCTGGTTAGAAAAAGCAACATTTTGTTACTAAGAGATTGAAGTTTACTTGGGGCACGAAATATAGTATACATTAACTGTGTCTGCAACTGCTAGCATTTTATTCTGGAAACAAGTGTGGCTTATCCTTAACTAAATGCAAACTGGTAGCTGTTCGTAATTCGCAATATCAATATCAGCGAGCAGGTTCCCCTTCATTCCTGGGTCCAAAGAGTAAGCTACACCATAGAGGACCTTAGCAGGCCTGGGACTAGTTGTCCACCCTGACAACAGCTCTGTCGGCAAGTGTTGTAGACTTATCCTTGTCTCAAAAGCAAATTGTAGGTGCCAACTTGCCTTACTCTTGTCTTGTGGCAGATCATTGTAAAAGTGCAATCATGGCTAAGAACTGCCACAACGATTACAAGATGAAATTCCCTCTGGATGAGGAGTACCCTGACCTTTCCCTGCACAACAACCACATGGCCAAGGTCCTGACTAAGGACATCTACAACAAACTCAGGGGCAAGTCAACTCCCAGTGGATTCACCCTTGATGACTGCATCCAGACCGGTGTGGACAACCCTGGTAAGCAGAACATGTTTGAACACATTCCCCCATAGCAGCGGATTTCTCAAAGATACCACAAGTGATGTTTTATTTGTTCTTGAAGATATATAAATCACTTCCTTTTGTTCTCAACTCAAGGTCACCCCTTCATCATGACTGTCGGCTGTGTGGCTGGTGACGAGGAGTCTTACGAAGTCTTCAAGGAGATGTTCGACCCCATCATTTCTGACCGTCACGGTGGTTACAAGGCCACCGACAAGCACTTGACTGACCTGAACTGGGAGAACCTGAAGGTACTCTAAAGTTCTTTACATGATCATGGCTGTTTTGCTCTTACCATGGCTGATGTTTACCTGTGCGCAGGGTGGTGATGACCTTGACTCCAACTACGTTCTGAGCAGCCGTGTGCGTACCGGCCGCAGCATCAAGGGATTCACCCTGCCTCCCCACAACAGCCGTGGTGAGCGTAGAACTGTGGAAAAGCTGTCCATTGACGGTGAGTCTCAGTCACGTCATGAACTGACATCTACAAAGCAACATACCTGCTTTTATTGACGTTCACATTGTTCCCCTCACAGCTCTGAAGAGTCTGGATGGGGAGTTCAAGGGCAAGTACTACCCTCTGAAGGACATGAGTGACAAGGAGCAGGAGCAGCTCATTGCTGACCACTTCCTGTTTGACAAGCCTGTGTCCCCACTGCTGTTGGCTGCCGGCATGGCCCGCGACTGGCCTGACGCAAGAGGTATCTATCACAATGACAACAAGACCTTCCTTGTGTGGGTGAACGAGGAGGATCACCTGCGTGTCATTTCCATGCAGCAGGGCGGCAACATGAAGGAGGTCTTCAAGAGGTTCTGCGTTGGCCTGCAGAAGGTAAATCCCATTATTTACTACCTAATTTTTGGTCATATAATGCAAAGATAAGCAACCAAAGGTCTGACCCCTTCTTGTATATTGCAGATTGAGGATGTCTTCAAGAAGCACAACCACGGTTTCATGTGGAACGAGCATCTTGGTTACGTCCTGACCTGCCCCTCTAACTTGGGTACCGGTCTTCGCGGTGGTGTGCACGTCAAGCTGCCAAAACTCAGCACACATGCCAAATTCGAGGAGATCCTGACCAGACTGCGTCTTCAGAAGCGTGGCACAGGTGGGCTTGAAATCATTGAACATATAAAATGGCAGTGTTGCACTGAGATCATCCATATGAGTGACTCTTTGTACCTCTCTTTATCCAGGTGGTGTGGACACTGCCTCTGTCGGTGGTGTGTTTGACATCTCCAACGCTGACCGTCTGGGCTCCTCCGAGGTGAAGCAGGTGCAGATGGTAGTCGATGGTGTGAAGCTCATGGTTGAAATGGAAAAGAAACTGGAGAAGGGCGAGTCCATCGATGGCATGATCCCTGCCCAGAAGTAAAATGGCAAAAGTGCTTTTCTTTTTTTATTTGTTCTTTCATGCGGTCATGCCACCTTGACTTTTCCAAGAAACACTCCACCCCGCTCCCTTTTTCCTACTTTTTTCCTCCTTCCTTTCTTATCTGTCGTCTTCTTTTTCATGCACTTTTCTTTATCTTCCTGTTCCTCCTGTAACATCCTGGGATCAAACCTCCACATAGCTAGAAAACCCTAGCTATGTTGTATTCACCTGAACTTTTTTTTGGTTGTACAAAGTTAATAAACGGCCCCATGTAACAATCAACCTGTTTTAAGTCTTTACGTTCTTTGCATTCTTGGTTTTTACCTCCAGACACAGCTATAAACTTAATGTATATGTATGTAATGTATAACACTTTTGTGGGAATTCATTCAGAATTCTATCAATATATAATTGAAACTTTAAGCACACTTTTATGAATGCAATCAGCTAAGCTGACCCAACAGACACTGAAAGATGAGTAATTTGTGCAGAATAGCACAATAACAATCAACAATAATTCAAGCAAGCATGATTTGTCATTTCTTTTGGTTGTTATGAAGTCAGATTAATGCTTGCTTGAATTATAACATCAGTATATTTGAAAATCATACACAACATATTTCATCCTGAAATTTTATAAATTATTAGAAATTGCTGGTACAATGGTAACTGTCTTTCGATGAATTAAAATATGAATTACTATTAATAATTACATTTTTCCAGATAATAACACCTTTAATTGTTATATATTCCAAATATTAAAAAATTTCCTTTATGAAATCCACAGAGTGCATTAGCTACAAAAATCAAACTGTTTAAACTGTGAAACCAACAATAAATCGTTGGAATACAACAATTTTAATTAAGAGTAGGCCTTCTTTAAAAGATAATTTAGTAGGTTTAAGCACGTAAAGGGATACTTCACCCTTTTTTCATATTAAACTATGTTATTCCCTTAACTAAGACGAGTTGATACATACCTCTCTCGTCTCAGTGTGTGCACTCAATCGCTCTGGCGCGCGGCGACACTTTGATAGCACTTAGCTTAGCCCAGTTCATTCATTAGGATCCAAACAGAGATGAAGCTAGAAGCGACCAAACACCTCCACGTTTTCCCTATTTAAATACAGTTACGCGAGTAGTTACACGACCAAGTATGGTGACACAAAATAAAACGTGGCGCTTTTATAAGCAGGTAAAAAGGATAACTATAATGTATGGTGGAATAGCACTTGGGAGCACTTCGACTCGGCGCAGTAATATCATCACTCCTGAAAAATCCTCTCCCTCTCACTTCTGTCATTAGAACCAACGTGACTTTTTACTGCGCCGAGTCGAAGTGCTCCCAAGTGCTATTCCGCCATACATTATAGTTACCATACTTGGTCGTGTAACTACTCGTGTAACTGTAATTAAATAGGGAAAACGTGGAGGTGTTTGGTCGCTTCTAGCTTCATCTCTGTTTGGATCCAAATGAATGAACTGGGCTAAGCTAAGTGCTATCAAAGTGTCGCCGCACGCCATAGCGATTGAGTGCACGCACTGAGACGAGAGAGGTATGTATCAACTCGTCTTAGTTAAGGGAATAACATAGTTTAATATGAAAAAACGGTGATGTATCCCTTTAACAATATTTGCCACGCAAACAAAAAGATAGAAAGCTACTAAATAAACAGACATACAAATCACTGGATTTCAGACAAATGTTGTATTAATCATTCTTGCATTTTCTCACATTGCACAGCTCTGACATATTCCAATCTTGACGATGAGGACTCACTATATCAAATCAGAGATAAACAAAATCAACAGTCTGTTTGTAGCCATTCAGCAGAGTGCACTTCCGGCAAGATAACAGAGGTTTCTCATCAGCGTAATACACATACAAGAGCAACACAAAGAGCACTGTATCTCTACTTGGCTCAGTGGGGTAAATTGCACCATTTGAAGGGGGAACTGCTTTAAAACACATGATGTTGCTCACTCAGCCCTAAAGTGCTACGGTGTGACCATGTAATATGACGAATCTAAAAACAAGGAGGCTCAGGAACGCAGACATCACCTACTCAACCTGCATCACTGGCAAGTTCGATGGCTAAAACAACCAACAAGGAAAGATCATTAAAAAATTGCTATCACTTTCAGCACTTGCATGTTGTCTACGGTTCGAAATGGTGTGGCATTCACATGTGTTTTTTGTGAATATGGTTATTGAAACGAGGATAAAATAAAACATACTCTTCTCACTGGCGCAGAAGAATAAAAAAAAAAGAAATAAAAAAAAAAGAGTTAAATAGCAGCAGTTAAAAAGGAATGACAATGTACAGAGTGAATATGCAACAAACAATCCGTGTTAAAAAATAACATGGCTAAGATACCAGGTAAAATCAGCGGTAAAACAGACCCGGTAAAGGGAGTTCCTTCAGCAGGGCTTTTGTGTAAGCAGGTGCCCAGTTCTCAATGTGTGTGTGCCAGTCTTTGTAGGCTTAGAGGGGGCGGGGGTGTGGGCGGGGCTACTTCCACTCATCCCATCTTTCTGTCCCATGCTTTTGTCCCTGCCCTCCACCCCCTGTTGCCCTCAGAGTTCGAGTTCTTTGGACACTTTGGTGGCAATGTCCCGAAAGGCAAGCGGTGCCCCCCACAGGCGCTTAAATCGAACACCGCTGGTCTCGGCGGGGCCGTTGGGCAGCTGGCAAACCTCGGCTTCGAAGGCAACGCGGGAGCCGGCGGCTCCGTGGGTGCAGGAGAGGAGGAAGGGCCCGGCCTGGTGGACCTGGCAACCGCAGCCCTGCGCCGCCTCCCGCAGAGCCAGAACCACCTCGGCCGGGTCCCGCGGGCTCCGCACCTTCACATCCCAGCCGCATCGGGGGGTCCGGGGCTCTGCCGCTTTTTGATACCCAGATAGATAGCGACTGTGGAAGGAGGAGGAGGTGAAATGGGAGAGCAATGTGAGGTGGGTGGTGATGTGTGGGGGCGGATGGGGGGTGGAGGGGGAACAAGAGAGAAATATATTAGAAATCTGTGAGAGCAAAAATGACTGATTAACCAGTGTGGACTGCTAGTTTGTGAAATTATTTAACTAAGCTAATTAATTTCAGGGGCCAGGAAACAGAAAGATAACACTTTACAGTAAGGTTCAATTTGTTAACATTAGGTAGAGCGTAACATGACCTTTTTTCTTATCTAAATTATTGTTCATTTGTAATATACACTATTGTTATTTGTTAATTAAAGTTAGTTCCTATTACATTAATTAAAATGTAATTGCAAAAAAATTACACTTTAACTGAAATTATACATCTTGAAATGTTAAAAATGTATTATTATAAGAAGAAATTAACATTAACCAAGATAAATAAATGCTTAAAATTTAATGTAAACGTAATGCGTTAACTAATGTTAAATGAACCTTGAGGTAAAGTGTGTTACCAATAAAATAATGCTAAATGATTTGAAAGAAACATCTTAATAAAAAGTTTGAAATCCTTCAACAATCAAAAAGGGAGGAAATGTTTAGATAAAAGCTAAAACCAGTTACCTTGCAGGAGACACTGGAGTTCTTCAGGATAGTAAAACCATTTTCAAAACCAGTTCAAATCTAAGCATTATTTAAATTTAGTGTGATTATCAGCAAAAAGTTGTAGAACATTTTGCAAGGCCTGAAAAAAATGTGAATGCCAAGGTGACTGTAAGTAAACTACGGTTCAAAAGTTTGGTGTATGAGATTTTTTATGTTTTTGAAATAAGTCTTCTTTGCTCACAAGGGTGCATTTAATTGAATCAAAAATACAGTAAAAACAACAATTGTGAAATATTTCAATGTGAAAGAATTGTTTTCTATTTGAATATATATTTTAAATGTAAAAATGTTTCTTGTGATGGCAAAGCTGAATTTTCAGCGTCATTACTCCAGTCTTCAGTGTCACATGATCCTTCAAATCAGCATATTATATTCATTTCTGGTGCATTTTAACAGCTGCTTTTTTGTAGAAACCATGATAATTTTTTTGGGATGAATAGAATAGTCCAACATTATGTCTTTCCTGTCACTTTTCATCAATTTAATGGGTTAGTTCACCCAAAAATGAAATTTCTGTCATTAATTACTCACTGTTGTTCCAAACCCGTAAGATCTTTGTTCATCTTCGAAACGGCGTCAACGTCAGAACGCCGGCTCATTATTGGCCGACACTGTTCATGTGAGCACCACGACGCATGCGTGTGATGCTGGCCAATAATCACCGGCGTTCTGATGTAGAACCCAGAGGCGCTGCACTGTTTACTACGTAAATAGTGCAGCAGACTGACATGGAGAAGAGAATTGTTGGTTTTTTGCACACAAAAATTAACTTAACATAACTTGAACCACTGTAGTCACATGGACTATTTTAACGATGTCTTTACTACCTTTCTGGGCCTTGAAAGTTACAATGACTATGGCTGATTCAGAAACCTCTCGGATTTCATCAAAAATATCTTCGTTTGTGTTCTGAAGATGAGGGTGAGTAATTAATGACAAGAATGTCATTTTTGGGTGAACTAACCCTTTAATGCATCCTCACTGAATAAAAGTCTTAATTTCTTTAAAAAAAATAAAATCCTACTAAACCCAAACCTTTGAACGGTAGAGTAAAAAAACATTCAGGCACATACAAATATAGAAATAGAATATAATAAAATAAATCAGGCAAAGTATAGAACAAAAGTGTATAGGTAGAGCACTATGTGTATGCTGAAATCAGTACAACCTGTGCAGCCAAACATCACCTGTGTCATGCACTTCATAAGCCTCATACACATTATCCCTCAATGTAAATCTCAACCGAATGTAAACTGCATTCCAAATACATTCAACTTTTACCAGCAATATAATTGAAATTAGCTGGTCACTATTAGCACAGAAAATAAAAAAATGTCATTCAAACATCCATGTTTCAAAAAACGGAAAAGTGACTTTCGAAATGCAATAGCCAACCACTGTCAATGTCATATTGTGATTGTGAATATGGAAAAGGTAAAGGGAAGGACAAGTACGTATCTAAGGAAACTCTACATATATCTAAGCTAGATTTGATGCACATAGTACAGTACACAGTTCTATATAATTAACAAAAAGCAGTCACATTCTGATCAGTCTGATCTGACATGGCACGCAGCACATGCTAGAAGTTACCTGTGTTTTTTAGCCTGACTTTTTGTAGCTGTATCTGTAGCTAAGGAGAAGTAACAGAGTTAAAATAGTATGTGAGGACGTTTTAACATTTTTTTTTTATTTTTTACCGAGCAAATAACATTTGTTCATTTATCTAGATATTCTTTGTGCTATTATTTTTCAATTTCCTCTACCTATTTTCTGTCTGTCTTCTGTTTGAGTTGCTTGCTTGTTTTCTGAAATGAAGATGGACAACTTTTATGCTACTTCCTCAGTCAAATATGTGTATATAAAAGAATATGGAAACACTCACCTTGTGACCGGAGATCTGCTGACTCTCTCAGGTTCGTCTGTGACCCTCAAGAAGAAGACAAAAATGGTTCATGTTAGGAATCAATTGGCCAATAGAGCGGCGATTATCACAGTTTATTCCTCCCTCCACAACAACCAATCACAGACGTGCACCGTTACACTGACGTCACCTTCAGTCAATCCACAAATATCACTACTGAGAACAAAAGAAACTGACAGCAGTGATGGATTTGATAGGGTAGGATTATGTATTTTCTTATAGAATATATTAATTATGTTTTTGAGACATCGTCACACGTTGCTTCATGTCAGTGTAACACAATTTAAAGAAACATTCACAATTGTATCCTTAATAACACCATCTAAAACCAATTCCTTGTGTGTGGTTATTTGCCTTTGAGTTTATTAATCTAATATTCTAGATGAGACATTAGTAGTTATTATTAGCTCTAAACAAAGAAAGTGCTAGTTGGCTGATGTCCACATGAGGGCGCTACGGTTCAAGGCTGCTTTTATGAACACTTGTGAAACTTTCCATTCACATAATGTAGCAAATGAGGTGGCCAGTGTATTCCCTTTTAAAGGGACAGTACACAGCCATCTTCCTCAAGCATTACAGTGAAAATGGAGGGCTCTCTGTTGGGTGTGAATAAACCATATCTGGACAGAAAACAATATCTTGTGATAAGCAGGGGAGGCAAATGAGCTTGGCCAACGGTGATTGGGATTTGACATGAGAGGATAAAATACAAGTTACATAACTAATCTGGGTCTAAAGTGGAGAGAGGAAGCCCTTGCTTGGCTCTGCCTTTTCCAAAGTTAGGCTTTTGTGATAGAACAGTCCAGATGAAATTGTTTTACAAAGCATTTTTAATTCCGTTAAGAATCACGAGAAATTTAATAAGGGCACAGTGTTCTTCAGGCCAAGCTAAATGCCATTCCTGTGAATGAGTAAAAGGTGAGAGAAATGCATGAATGAGTGCATGATAAAAGTGATACATGGATGGAGCTATGGTGTAAAAGACCTCTTGAGCATCAAACACAAAGAAAGCACATTCTCAAATATTAAAACATATCCGCAAAAAATGCAGTTTTACAAAATGCATTGACAATAATAATCAAAATAGTGTTGGTTCACCCAAAAAAATTCTGT